>NW_026267310.1:361805-402606 GCF_000697945.3 Frankliniella occidentalis | reverse complement strand
ATGTGATTCACGAGTCTGCATGTCGCGCCGCGCGGCGGCTGGACTCGGCGCCTCTCGCTCGGCGCGGCTCGGCTCCGGACGGGGCTTATGCATGGCCTCCTTGGGAGGGTCAAGCTGCCCACCACCTATCGGCCCACATGTTCCCCCGCCACGCCCCGCCACGCCACGCCACGCCGTGTTATTGTCAAGGTGTCAAGCCCGGCCAGACGTCTGATCGTGATGATTGCGGCCCGCCCCTGAGGCATATGTGTGTGTGTGTGTGGGGGGGGGGGGGGGGCAGGAAGGTGACAGACAGCAGAGAAGGGCGCTGCTTGGGACGGCAATAAGTGCACCGCAAGCGTCACAAAGACCATCCATCAGCCGATGCTAAGAGCGAGTGGGTGGGGAACAATAATGTTTGGCATTGGACCTTCCTGGTCATTCCCTCGCTCTCAAAAAAAAAAAAAAAAAAAAAAAAAACTGTCGCTTTGAGGAGAAGGCCGCGCAGGCCAAGCGGGTGGAGGGTAAAAGAGAGGGGGGGGGGGGGCTACCGACAGGCGACCTCCTTATCTCGATGCAAAGTGCGTCCAATTTAGGGCCGTGCGACTATAATTGTAAAGTTCGCCATTTGCCCGCAGCCCTGGGCCGGGCAGGGCGCTGGCGAGACCGACCGACGAAACAAACGGTCGTCACGCGAGCGGGCCCCCCGCCCCCGTGCCTTGCCTCGCCTGCCCCCGGCGGGGCCAGGGCTCGGGCCTGGGGGCCCCGCCAGCCCCGCCGCGCTAGGGCTGCGCCTCCCTTCGCGCCGACGCGGACCCCCTGCTCCGGGGCTCACCTGCAGGCGCCTATAGCCCATGGGAGGCCCCCGGACCAGATCCTGACAAAGACAGCCAGTGGAACAGAACGAAGACGAAAGTACAGCAGCGACCGAACGCTATATCTTGCGAGGATAGGTGCACGAGACAAGAACGCTACTGATCAATGGGCCGGTCCAACAACATACAACACTGGAGAAACAAAGGTGCGCTTCTAAATAGTCGTGCCTTTCCAGGAGTGCTCAATACATTTTCAGTTTACAAAGACACTGAAGATGATAAAAATTAGGGCCTTTGGCAATTTTTTGGCATTTGTAAAGAGGCACTAAACCTGTAGGTAAGGACATAGCATCTTTGTTTTTCCTGTGTTTGGGCGACAGCGACATTACTCGATGAGCGTTTGTTTGGTCTGTGTGCGATCTGCCTCTAATGGATCTGCCCTGGCAGACAGCTGACGTGCGCCCCGCACCGCAACTTGCTCAGCGATTATCTTGAAAGTACGTCCGTTTCTGAGAGGTTCATTCGGCAAAAAAGGCGAGCTCGGCGCCTGCGAGACTCGGGGTAGGCCACCCCGCAATACCCGCATGCACTGCAGACAGGTTTTTGCCTACCCATCAGGCGCTATGAGATCCTGCAACGTGCTGGACGTGTTCTCCCCCTGGCCTTGGTAACTAGAGGACACTAAATCACAGAATCAAACATAACACTATCCAATCACACCTTCATCAACGCTCCACCCTATACACTCTTAACCGTCAAAAATAAGTAAATACTGTAAGGCCTACGGGCAACAGCCTCGGCAACAGCACACCAACCCATGTACCCTAAATCCAAGTGTCACACTGCCCCACGCACTCACCTCGGATCCCTTTGGGGCTGTTCGCCGGCGGTGCGTATTCCTCTGACGGGGTGCTCGTAGTCCCTGGCGGAGGGGGCGCTGCTGCTGGCTCGGCTCACCGGGTCGTGTCGCGTTAAACAGACGCTGGGGAGCGGCGTCGCTGCTGAGCGGCGCGGCGTCTGAGTTCGGCGGAGGCTTGACGTGAAATGCGGTAGCGGAGCGCCGAGCGCCCCGGCGTAGGCCCCAATAGGCCAGCCCCCATCGCACGCCAAGCCAGCCCCTCCCCCCTCCCCCTCCGTGCACCTCCGGGGGCCTCGCGGTCTCTCGCGGGGGCGCGGCGGCGGCGTCCGGAAGGGGGAGGGGGGGGGGCGGATGGGGGCTCGAAAGAAAGACACTTCCAGGTGCCCCCTCTTGTTCCCCGCAAACTGCTGCCTCGTGCAAGCAGCGCGCGCACCGGCATTGATTTCTAATACTCTCATCATTTTGCGATTTGGAGCGTCTCGCCTCGTCCGGTCACAGGTAGTGCCCCGGCCGTGTGGGTGGCGGCGGTGCAGGTGGCGGCGCCGGCGGGCACCCCGTCACATCCGGACAGGTGTCGAGTCGCGGGTGCGTGCGTGCGGGCGTCGACCGCGGGGGCGGGGGTGGGGGAGGGCCGCGCTCTGCAGACCACAAAGTAGTGCTTTGCGTCGCACCCGGCAAGAAAGTACAGGAGCCGACGGGAGCGAAAACACCTTCCCGAGGGCGCGCGAGCAGGGAGAAAAAGGAGCGCACCGACAGAGAGAGAGAGAGGGGGGGGGGGAGATCTTCGGGCCGGAGCCGGACAAAGGAAAGGAAGCAGCCTGCTCGGGATGCTGCTGCTTGCTCTTGCTCGGTGCCCTGTCCCACTTGGCGGGCGCTGCCGGGTCGGCCCGGGCCAGCTCCTTGTAGGGCGAGCAGTGCGAGGCGAGCACCCGGCACTGTGACCCGCTGCTGCAGCTGAGCCTGCCTCCCGGCCCGTCCCGGCCCGGCTGGCCCGCGACCCGTCCTGCCATCCGCCCCGTCGCGTCCGGACCACGCCCTGTTGCACCGCGAGTCGGAAGTCGAGTGCGGGCGCGCACCTCGCGGACGACATCCTTGGCAGGTTCATACCGCCTTGTTGATGTTCTCCTTTTGTTTCAGGCCGGCGGAGCGGGGCGTATATGTTGTTCCTCTCGGAACGTCCGCAAAGTGGTCAGGGCAAGAGGAGGGCGCCCGTGGGGTAGGCCACCGCCGTACCGCAACACACGCGGGTCTTGCGGGCTGGCCTCCTAACCAGCATTTCCTATGGACGTTCCACCTCCGCTACTAGACTAAGCCATCATCGCGGGCTTTTCACCGAAACGGCATCCCTATTTGTTCGAGCGGGGCCGAAGGGGTGCCCCCCCCCTCTCATCGCCCACGCAGCGGGTCTCCCATTATTACATTGCGGGGGAGTGCACTGCGGCTGCGGCAGGCGCGGCGCCCTGGGCCCGGCATGGCCACGCTGCATGCAGTGCAGCACTCCCCGCCAAGACCCGACCTGGGGCCGGCCGGCCGCCAGAGCAGAGCAGAGCCCAGCACAGCACGGGCGCAGAGCGCGAGAGCGGGGAGAGGGAAGGCTTGGAGACAAAGCCCCGCCTCCATATATGGACCGCAATGAGGTGAGGTGAAGCCTCCGCGGCCGCGAGCGAGGCGGGCGGGGAGTAGGATGGAGAAGAGATGTCACCGTTTAGAGGCACCACACAGGCTAGCTCAATATTATATTATTTACAAAACTATAATACAATTAATAAAAACATAATTCACAGTGAGCCAGTTTGTGAGCTAAGAGTTTTAAAAATCATTCTGCGAGAGCAATTTCAAAATGTTCATAAGCTATTGAGATGAGGTATTTAAATGACTCGTAATCAGGCAGCTTTTCCAGTTCAATGGCATCTAGTAGTCTGTCTTTGGATGGCACCAATTCCTTAAGAGACTGGCCAGTAATATCTGGAAAGAGATAATCATGGATTAGATTGATTGGGATAAAATAATTCAAGGGACATCAAAATATAAGTTGAGTCTGTAAATTACCCATGAAAACTATCAAAGCAACTAATTTGTAAAAGACTGTCTTCTGAACAACATTTAATGGGATGTCTGCATCAGCCTCAAGCCAAGTGTCTCGTAAAATTGCCTGGCACCAAATTTTAAGTCTGTAAAGCAGAAAACTTGATAATATAAGCATGTTTAAATTATCAGGGAACTGCAGAGGAGAGAAGAAAATCAGTTTAGTTAGCTAGCTAGAAACAGCAAGAAAATGTTCTTACCTGAGCTCAGACTTTTGATTTTCTTCATATTTCAAAAGATCCAAGGCTTTCTTAAAAGTATACTCATCAGCAGATTGGTTTTCATTACAAATTAAGAGCTATAAAAAATGAAGGTGTATAAGTTAAATGTTCTCTGAGAATTAAGTACAAAAGTGTTGTCAGTGGTCTTACCTGAATTAATTCTCCTGGAGGAAGGACATGAAGCGTATCAATATCATAACCATGGGCAACAAGTACAGATTCTGGTAAATCTTCTTGGTGAGCAACAAGATCGAGTTCTGCATCAAGCAGTGCCCTTTGATCTGACCTTGCTTCAGTTTCACCAGATGCTAGGAGAGCCAGTTTGGCTAGTGAGAGCATAGACTGGAAGAATGGTCATGGTCAAACATTACAACTTCAATACAATCTCTAATGAAAGCAGACCTATCGGTCAACATAAAGTCAGCAAGTCCAACAGAGGCAACAACACAATTACCTTCTTTCGCCTCAAGAGCTCAGTTTCTTGTTGCGCTAGGTTTGATAATGTGTCTGAGGCAGTCTGGAAGTCATTTAAAAAAACATGTTGCAGCCATGATAAAGATGGATGATCCCCAAGAAATCTCTTCAAAGCTGCCTGTTGAGAGGCATTTTGAGCAGCTGCACTTAGTCCACTGCCAGCTCTGAATGTTTCTAGAAGACGGCCAGGTTTTTGCTCTTGTATGTACCAGCTGAATAAGAACTGAGAGAAGTCTTGGTCTTTGAACTTTTCTATGTAAACATCAAGGCGCTCCCTATTGTTTGTTATTTCACAAATCTGTACTAATGTCTTGAAATCGTAATATTTCTCAGCAAGCATCACAGCACGTTCATATTCACGGTCCTCAACTGGAAACAAATAAATATTCAAGATCATTAAGCTCCAATACATTGACCCAACAACAAGAAAATATACAATACTATAGAAAAATATACACTATTTAAATGATCAACTCTTACCAAATGGTTCAATTAAGTTAGATCGCACTTTTTGATACTGTTCAAAAAGAACAGTGAATTTATTTGAGCCACGAACACTTTCAAGGTGGCACTTTTTACCATCCAGAATTATGTCTATAATGTTCAGTACTTGATCATACAACTTTGCTTTGAGCTTAGGGTCTCCAGTGCTACGAGCGCCAAACTTGAGGGTTAAGGATTGCTGTGAACATAAAATATAGTTATAATTGTTCTTGCCCATATCTAAAATGCAATACCGAAAACAAAAAAGGAAAAAAAATAGGGATATTAGAAAAATCATGCATTACCTGCTTTAGTAGAGCATCCCGCAGTCCTCCTGGTCCAGCAGATGCTGTCCAAGGGAGATATTCACAAAGTCCAACCTCTAGATGATTGTTCGGCTGAAATATTTCCTCTTTCTGCTGGCGATACTGAATAACTTGCCTCACAACCTCTAAAATTATTTCATTAATTTCTGACAGTTGCCTGGCAACTTCAGCAGGAGATCGCTCGCTGTGCACTTGGTCTTCAGACCATTTGACCAAGACTTGAATGGCCCTTTGGATGCCTGAAACCTAAATTTCAAATGTTACTTTTTTAAAATCAGGATCAATTGTGAAATAATAATGGAAACATTGATTGGACAGATAGTAGAACAAGCCAATTACCTTACGGTAGAAAAGATCCTTTGCATTCAGCTTCCCTGTAGGCCTTTCTCTTTCCAAATCCAGGGCAAGGCGAATTGCTGTTTCAATCGATGTTCCATGCTCACTTTGAAGCTGATGAAGGGCAATTGCAGCTACCAACTTCTCTGCTTGTTCAGCCAGCACATGTGTAGTGGCCATTACAACACCGAAGGAGACAACAGCACTGAGTCTCTCCCAAAGTTTAAGGTCAACAAGGAAATTAAAGAAAAGGTCAAGAGCATGCTGCTTCTGCTCAACTTGTCTCAAAATGTGTAATGAGGTTGAACTGGATAAACTTATGTCTGGAAAATAATTTTAAAACACATTATTACTTATTGTTAAGAGTTAGTTTAAAAGGAACACACAAGGTAGATAAAAATGTGTTAATTCCCAAAACACACAAACAACACAAACTTACTGGAAGTTTTCATTTCAACCCAACGAGGATCTCTCGCAGGAATATCATCTATGAGATCTTGGCTCACTTTTACCACAGCCACATCAAGGGGGGAGTCAATATCAGAAATTTGTATCTCATTCCGTGGGAAAAGTTCTCTCACCAAGGCCTCACATTGAGCTTGGTTCTTACTAACATGATATAAAAAAGCAGCTTTCATGCGAGCATCAACGTTTTGAGTTTGTGTAGTGAGTTCTTCAAGATCTTGTTCAAGAACAGAAGTATCCCCACATTCAGACACAGATACATCAGCTCCAAACGCAATGCTATCATTTTGACTGCTAAAATCATGAGGCGAGTAATCTAATGGGGAAATTGCTACTAAACCATGAGACTTGGAGAAAAATACAGGCACGTTGGCGCACACCGAACCTCCAAGCAATCGATCTCCTTCATTGCGGAACTCTATTGCGTCAGGTTCATCTGAAAGATTTGAGACTGCAAGGGAAGTGGAGTGTCAGATTTTTTTTTAAGCAGTAGACAAAACTGAAATTTATAAATAGTACTTACGCGGAAAAACTAACACATTTCGTTGACTGAAGACAAGAGCTGAATGTCCAGCAATGAGAAGTTGATACTGAGAAAGATCCTGTTCGGTTTTACGGGGAACAACTTCATTTTTTAAAGGTGTAAATGACTTTAATCGGGTTGGGGGCACACCTAAATCTGTTGAGAGCGTAGCTGAAGAAAGATGGAGTAAAAATTAAATACTATTTCACATACATGCAAAAATAATTGCCACATAATTACTCACCAATAGCAAATTGCATGTTCTGAGATATTTGAGGATGAACAGATGCAGCTAGAATAGCCACACCATCACTCGTAGGCTGCATGTCTAGCAGCCAGGATTCCTGTTCATCTGGGTTTCCACCTTGGGGATCCCAGACTTTTTCTTGAAAAGCTTCCCTGATCCTACGCCCCACTTCACATTCCCATATAAGTCTCTCAACATCATGCGGCGTTACAGACCATTTCTGAAGAGTGTGCTCAGTGAGAACATAGACAATAAATTCTGTCTGCTCTTTGTTACAACTAGTTTTCTCAACTGCTGCAACCCTAACAAGTTTCTGAAAAAAGATTTAAAAAAAATGGTAATGTAGGTGAAGGTAACAAAAAAAGGTAGACAACAACAACAAAAAAGTGAGATACAAGGTGGAATTTCAATTAGGTAGAAATTATTCAACTATTTATTTATTTGTTAATGCGTGGGGTTGATAGAATGTAGCTTTGACGATTTGTTTGTTTCACCGAAAGATTGGGTATTGTTCCCTTTATTTCACTTGAACTGTAAAAACAGTCTCATTCAGATGAATTTTTTTGTGTCAAATTGGATGCTCAGGAAAGTTCCACTACCTGACTATTTCTAAAGTTTAGCTTTGTGACAAAAAAACTTTGAGTGATACTTACAGCTTCAGTGCCACCTGCTGTGGGAAGAGAACCAAAGATGAGAGATGACATTCGACGCCCAATACCACCCAATATACTCTGAGGTGGTTTCAATGTGGTGCATGTAACACAATGACGGCCATTTATAACCTGTAATAAAGGGAGCATTTATTTATTGATTTCAATTATTGATATTCACACAAGGGAATAAAACCAATGCTTTTCTAAGAGAAAAAAGAAAACAGACCTCAGGCTGTAATCTAACAATGGTGGATGTAGTGGTTGCAAGGATGCATCCCAATGAAGAAATACTTGTGAGAGAGTCACATTCCTGCCCTTGCAAATCTGTACTGTCTTCAACAGATGTTCCTTCATAGGCAACACTCGGCCAATACCGTACACTGCCCTCAGGTGAAACTGCAATGCATGAGGGAACCTAAAGGAAAATTGAAAGTAACTTGTAAATATTTATTTGTTGAAAATCATTCCATTGCTAGGCACATTAAACCTACCACACTATCTTCTTTGGCATACACCCACACCAAATCAGCCCTATGAGCAAGTTCACTTGCAGGCAAAGTGAGTTCTCGGCACTGTGTGCTCGGAGGGCGACGTTGTTGTGCCATTGCTGGAGTTTGTTTGTACTGCCATATTAACAGCCGACGGCCACAAACAAGCCAAGCCCAGCCATCAGGGGATATATGAGCACTAACTGCTGTACTTCCTAAAACACAAATATTAACACTTTAATTTTACAAAAAAAAACGAAAAGATAATTGGTTTGAAATCAAATTTAGAAGGGGAAAAAAAGATATATATAAATGAGACAATTCAAGACTTTTTGGGAAATCCAACTTACTATCAGCAAAAGTGAGCGCCTCTGTTACTAACACTGGTAAAGGCAAGCCGAACAATTTCACATCATGTAATCTAGTCCTTGTTATCACTTGAATTGACTGAGAGGAACGTCCTGAAACACTCATTCTCCTGCAATAAAGAAATAAATTATGATTATAGAAATTTCACATTAACCTATTGAAGGGGTGAAAGTCTAGCCATAACTGAACCAACTTACGAGCTACCAGCAATAGAAGTACGATTGTTGCGCATGACAAAGGCATTTCGTCTGCCTGAAGCTGGCCAAGCTGCAGTTCCATGGAGAGATACGTCCCTCATGCCTTGAAAACTGCGATCCATTTTGAGGACTTCAGAGAAACTTACGCAGAAAAATCTATTGCATAAATTTCAGGTAAAATGAAGCGTATAAGAAAACTGACACCTAGTATAGACAACACCATACGGTAAACAACAAAACCACAAAAACCACTTATACATCAGCAAGTAAACAAATAAGAGAAGGGTTAGGTAGCATGAACAGCATAGATAGACAAAAATCTTACCTCAATGACACAAAGATATGGCAAATAAATACAAAAAATTTGGAGGGATAAGCTATTTTAAGGTAACACAGGGTACATCTTTCATTACATTAACAAATAACGATACAGAGGTCTTCAAAAAAATAGCAAGCCGGTTGAAACGCGCGCACATTTGGTTCAGGTAACTTGAATTGGACGTCTAAGGTCAGTCGTGCTTCAAGTCGGGTTGAATCAACCGATCCTTGACCGAGCAGCGCTTCGGGTTTCTTCGGAGTGTTCGGAGCAGTTCGGAGTTGGTTCGGAGCAGTTCGACTACGCGCCACCCCTCCCACCGGAGGCAAGAGCGAGCGGGAGCTAGAAGAGTTGAATGTGTGGATGGAAAGTCATCCCTCATCTCATATTTAAATGCTGTAACCGTCCCATGACACAATTAGTCTGTCGCCGATCCTCCTCACGTGGGATTTACTTAGTTTGAGGAGCAGCCTTTAATTTCGAAGAGCTTGTGGGATCTTCAATTTATCATTTGCCTTATAGAGCTGTGTTTTCGAATTCCGAGCCATGGTGTCAGTGTCAGCAAGCCACTATCGTGACCTCTTGAACCAGGAGTGCACGGCTATTACCGGGCTGTGTGATAACTGGCAAAGTGTTTTGAAAGATAGTGACAGCTGTTCTGCCATTCCGGACGATGTGTGCGGTAAAATCCAGATTGCGATCGGTGAGTTTTCCGTCTTATTAACATTTCACACCGGCGTTCCAAATTTATCTTTAAACGCGCTGACACCAGAAGTGCATCTGTTCTAAATATACCTTTATGCAGTCTGAGCCCGAGAGGCGGTTAATTAATTCTTGCGACTTGTAACATAAGTAATGCAGTGATGGCTATTTTCATAAGTTTTGATAATTGTGTTTGCAGGACAAGCACATCTTCTCATGAGGAAAAAATTTGAGCAGTTCCGTGGGTTAATATCAGCTTGTGAGACGAACAGTTCTGAGAGGCCAGTCACTGTTCAAGATCTACAGGGATATTGGGAAGTTATGTATATTCAGGTTTGTATTGTTTCTACTACCTGTTCCTCTTTGTTGAATTTGTATTGTCCTACGCCACTTATTTTTTATCATATTTTATTCAACAGGTGGAAGATATTTACAGCAAATTTGAGGAGGTGAAGAAACTCAAGCAAAACAATTGGGAACCCTTACCCTCTCCTGAGATCAAGGTTTGTAATACTTTGCACCTGTTAGAATTTACACAATGTTCAATATTATATTTTGAATTTGTTTCTTTCACAGCGTCAACCACTTGGGAATCTTAACAAGTCTTGTGGGAATGCTGCTTCACGTCGGAAGTCTGTAGGGGTCACAAAGGATTTTACAGCACAGGCTAAAGAAAGACTTGCCCAGGCAAAAGCTCTAGCTCGCAAACGTATGGAGGAACAGTGTTGTCAATAAGCCCTGAAGCATTGTTATAGTTGTTGCAATTTTTTATATGATGTTGAAACTTAATTTAAAACTATTTATTCTCGAGATGCTCAATGAATTGTGTTTGCTCAATGTTTTAACCAAAGTAGATTAGATGTAAGCCAAAATTATTGTTCAAAGTGTCTGTGATGTTATTTTTTCTGTGTTTGATTTCAGTATTTTTACATGTGTAATCATGCATGTCGCCTTACATTTGAATATATTCTAATTTATTTTAAAAGTTGTACTGATGTAAATATAGAGTTTTAATTACAACAAAACTTATTTCATTTTTTATTTTATTTTTTTCAAATACCAATCTTCAATATTTCACTTTGATTTCTTTTGTATACACACATTTACTATATAAATGAAAATATGGTTAAATGAAAATTTTAATGATTGGACCATTTGGTTCACAAGCTACACATTGAGCTGAGTTGAGCAGATCAAAAAGTCAACACAACCTTCCCCACTCGTATCTTGGATAAGTGCTTCAAGGCATCTTTCACACCATCAAAGGTCACAGTGTGATGAATGTTAGGTCTGCAAATAATTTTCAGCAATTGAAATAACAAACATTTTTCTTGGACCTCAAAACTTCTTTACTTACCGAATAATTCCTGTAACGACTTTGCGCATTATATCCATGAGAATATGTTGATACCGCCCCTGTTGAGCATGTGACAGCATCCAAGCTTGTTCGCACAAGAACCCAACACTTGCACATCTTAAAAATAATAATTTGGAGTTTGGGGGGTCCAGCTTGAAACAAAAGAAGTTAGTTAAACTGAACTAAATGGGCTTAATGTTTAAATAAACAGAAAATATCAACAACCTGAAGGTTCGGTTCACAGGTCACCCAGCGGCCACCAACAGCTAGACAAGATATGATATCATGTTTACTGGGTCTTACTAATGGTTCAATCTTCTCCTCTTCAATAATGTTTGAGTCCTGAAAATGGTTAACTAGTAGGAAAGCTGTGTATATTGTAATTTAGGATTGTTTCTATTAAGGATCAAGACAATACCACTTGTGTTGGCTGTGAGGCTATAGTATCAATAATTATATTGACTCCCAAATTGCCAGTTTCAGCATTACATGCTGACTTTAAACTTTGGTTTATTTCATTTAATTCTACAACTTGTACTGAAAAAGAAGATTTGAAATCAAAAACCAGGCTTAATAGGAACAGATCCATTTCAGTCAATCATACATACATAATGGAACACCAAGGCTTTGAATGTAGGTTTTTTCATCGTTTGAAGAACAGCTTGTCATTACTCTCGCTCCCCAATGATGAGCAAGCTGAAGCAAAGTTGATCCTAACGACGTAGCACCATGTAGCACCATAACTAAAATAAATTAAGTTAGAATTGAATGTGATTTGCTGGAGAGCGGTAAAAAGAAATTCATAAAATTGATCATACACTCACCTGTATCATCAGAACCGCCCAAACGGCCCATGTAATGTAAAGCAATGTAAGCTTTTACAGCATCACCCACACAACCAGCGGCATCCACAAAACTTACCCCATCAGGCATGTGAACTAAACATTGTAAATAACAAAAAAAAAAGTGATGCAGGATGCAAGTCAAAGCAGTGATAACAGTCAAATAATACAAAATAACTGACCAACATCAAATTCTTGAAGAATGACAAAATCTGAGCAACCTGATTGACCATAATCCAACGGGATTATACCTGGGGGAAAAAAAGAAAGTGATACAAAAATTATTAGAAATCTATTAAAATGAAACTACGCATACTTAGCATAGACATTTATCCTTACCCACAACATAATCTCCTTTGGCAAGTGTAGTTACATCTTCGCCAACAGCCATAACTATACCAGATATATCCTGGCCTGCAGGCAACTTGCAAGTTTTGTTAGAAGAGCCATTGATCTTGCTAATGGTTTGATACAAAATTGCGGTTGCAGGATCTTTTCCTACATTGCTGCAGCAATGAAGCCAGCTAGACAGACTGCAAGCTTTTACTTGAATAAGAACACTATTCCGTTCTAGCTCTGGCAACTCCACCTGTTAATCAAGAAGACACAGTTCAGAAAACATCAGAACAAATTCACGATTCACGATTTCCTGTAAATATAGAAATTTTAATTTTGGTACATAAGAATTATTATCAAACTACTTACCTTTTCTTCCTCAGTGAAATTAAGGTTAAAACCATTGCTGATCTCTACAAATACTGTGTTAGTGGTCTTCACCCGAGACATGTTTAGTTAGATACAACGTAACAGTAACAATTAAGAAACAGGTAAAAAAACCATAATAATAATCTATGGCAAACAGGAGAAACTATCTATCCGACGATATTGGATTAAAGGAGACCAAACAGAAATCTACGTCGAAAAACGAAAACACAAAATAATTCATTGAACAAATTCCGACATGCTCTCTGCTCTCGCCCACCAAAACTGACAGCAAGTGGGGCCACCCCTTACACACCCACGACAACCCAAAAGTACCAATTTCCTTTATTCGAATGGGTGTCAAGTACTTTTTAATATACTTTCTTCTATATGAATGTATTCAAAATAATGATAATATGAATACTTAATGATGTAAAATTCTTCAAAACTCGGTGCATTTTCATGTCATGGTGGGGAACTTGACTTGAATAGCAGACACCAGCAGAGACCAGAAACAAACAAAAATTTGTGCGTGATTCAAGCGTTGATATTTCTGTTATTTTCTATTAGTATAAAAATGGAGCCGAAGCTTTCTACAGAAATAATGACAGGATTGAAAAGAATGGGCAATTCCACCCTTGTCAGTGACGAAGTTTTTGTAAAATCTTTACAGTGTGGAATGACTACCATAACCCAACCAGACTTCACGTCAGCCAACCTCTCTAGTAAGTACCTACATTGAATGCTTTTTTCGTGTCCTTTTGACTGCACCACACATTGTTACAGGCCGTTGTAGTTTCCTCTTACGTGACATTAAGACAACGCTTATTCTTTTCTATTAATTCAGGTATTTCTTCTGGTTCCTCCAAAGGAGATGTGGTCAAGGAAGCTCACTGTGCTCTTTTGTCCCTATTTGTTGAATCTGCTCGCTTAGATCTCACTCTGGATTCCCTTACTGTTTTTCTAGAGACTAAAGCAAATTGGCCCCAAACTCGATGTAAAATGTTAGCTGATGCCTATGCCGCTTGTGTTTCTAAAGTTCAAGCCTGTCTTTCTAATATTAGTGTTCATCCCCCTCACATTGTGGATGTTCAGTGGAGTTTGAATCACAATACTAAGGTAAGATTTCCTATACTTAAAGGATAATAATTATTGAAGGATAATCGCAGTATAAATTTTAGCATTTTCCTAATTCCATTTTATTATCTTTCAGTCCAGCAGTAACAAGCAAACCACTAGCTCATTCGTTTCTGTGCAATTTGAAACCGAAGGTTTACCAGAGGGTCAAGAAGATAAGCTGGTAAAATTTGAGTGCACATTGGCTGAACTTCAGGATATGGTGTCAAAACTTAAGGAAGCTTTAAGACAGGTTGAACATATTGCACATATTTAAAATTCTCACCTCAAGGAAAATATTACTGACAGTTATGTAACTGAAGTGTTGTAACTGTTAAACCCAAGAACAACCAACACACAAGCTCAAGTTGGCATTCATTACTCATTAATGAAAGATAAACTCAAAATAAATAACAGAGTGAAATCCTTATAGAAACATTTATTTGCCACTGACATCAGTATTTAGGTATTTCCGTAAATAATTGACAGCATAAAAATGCAATACAAATAGCATAACAAAATTAAGGAGGGATGAAGTTGAACACAGAGCCAGCACAGAAGGAAGTCTGGCAAAAGATAAGGGGGAAAATGTGGTAATAAACATTATGCCTAGTAACAAATATATTTCTTGGTGATGTAAAGGTACAGAAAATATAACAAAATTTAAAAAAAAACAAAAAAAAAATTGTTCAATTGATATTGAAACACTGAATGAGACATAACAAACCTTACCACTTTAAAGTAATACAAGGTTAACCCACCAACCATGTGTTTGAGGCAAGAAACATTGAGAAGAACTTCTCACACTTTTGACTTTTAACGCTTACAAAATGTGAAAAACTTTCTTAATTTTAACATTTTATGGATACTTTGTACATTTAAAAAAGAACTAAAATACAAATTCTGCTGACAAATCAGAGCTGTGAGCAATTTAACACAACTTGAGAGATAAACTTGCTATGTCATACCTTGAGTATTACAAAGGCAAAAGGCTAAACTCAAACTCTCAACAGATGGAACAAAAACACAGGACAAGAATCAACCAACAGGTATGCATATTGTAGCATGACTAGGAATTCATTCCATAACTTCAAGTACGGAACATTAGTGACATGATGTTGAGGGCTAACATTGAGACATAGCAAGAAAATCTATCTTAATTAAACACATAGCACAACCTGGAATGACATGTGAGGGATGGCTGAACCAAAGATTGCTAGACTTCATCCAGCTAATGCATACATCTCCTTAAAACCTTAGCAGATCAATAAAATCTCATGATAAAAAGAAGACAAAGCTATCAATTATGAGCACCAGTTGGTCATATACACAAAAACAACACTTACAATGAATAGAAAATGTATATACACAATTTGTACTACAGCTGTCTTTTTAAGTCTGTCTATATACAAAATGTATGGCAGGTAAGTATCCTTTTACAAACCTGGTATCCCACAACCATAGAAACCATCATATGCTAAACAGGCATTGGCTCAAACTTTTCAATATTTACGAGTAGGCCTAAGGACAGCCCCCGTCCAGTCTAACTAAAAACTGCATTAAGTCCTTTAGAAGGAAAAGTACATACCTTCCGAGGGAACACTCATTTTCATTGATAATGTGTTGATGGCAAATCATGATATGAAGTACAGTAACTCTGTTTCTCTTCTTGAATGCAAATCCTCTTCACATTGAAACTTAATGGGCAAGAGATTTACAAAACGTCACAACCATGCTTAAATAACTAGCATTTTATAACACAGAGGAGCGTGAAATAAAACAAAAATATAAAATGATTGATAGCTAAAATGAAAATGAGGAGAAACACAATAGATTTGGTAAACCAGGTTTCCTTTTAAAGCTTTAAAAGTGCGGAGAGAAATTTGATTAGTTTTGATCAAAGTATCTTAATCTACTTAATTGTCAGTTTAAGATGTCTGTTAAAATAAGCTCATAGAACAGGGTAACAAAAAAGAAAGAGAGATACAGTACTAATTTGCAACTTATACAACTACTGAAAATTTACGAAAACTTGTCTTAGAACAGTTCAAGGTATCTGAACACACATAACACAAATTTAAAATGATAAATTGTAAGTTAAATAATAAAAGCAGGTAATAAACACAGAAAACCAAAAATAAATAAATAAAAAATGACAAAAATGTCAAAAGACTTCATCTTCAATTGTGCTGAATGAAAAATGACATCACAGTCTTAACATGAAAAAAAAATGTGTCTGATTTACACATGACACAAATGGCTACATGAGCCTTTTCAAGTGTTTTTCACCAGAAACAAAAAAAAATAATTAATCTGAGTATTTCATTAGTACAATAGATCATAGAATTAAATTTGCAATAAACGGAACAAGCTTATTGCTTTTTATGACACAAAAATTACGAAACATTCAACAGTACATACAAGGGGGGAAAATCACTAAATCACTGGCACAGAGTTTTGATCAATGGCTAACCAAGAGAAAAAAGATGATGATAATTGCTGCTATGCAACTGAGGTCTTCCTTTGAAAAGGAATAGAAAGTCATCTCAGTTGATACAATTCACTTATCTTTTCTTGTAAGGTCAGAATTTCATACATAGCACACAATTCCTTCAAAAATAATAGAGATTAAAAAAAATTAAGTAGATAACATCACAACCTTTCAAACAGAGAGAAAGTATACTAAATGTAACATACGTATTCCTACAATAGCCCATTCAAAATTCAAAATCCCCTGTTTGCATCAAAATTATTTAAAATTGCACTGCACTCATTCACCTCTGTGGTTGGAGTACAACAACTTTGAAATATTTTCTGATATCAGAACTGCCTTCAAGCTAATAGATGTCATCGAACATTTCACAGTCTTTTGCAAGTATCTATTTTAAAATTAAGAGCAATTTCTTAAACATGGCATGATTGTTTGAAACAACTTCAGATAATGCATGAGATTGAAAAAGTTATCGGATAAACCGAGATACCAGAGAGCAAATGGCACTTATAACTAGGATGTTGTTAAGCGGCTTTTACTTATCACTGCAAAAAAAGAAAACAATGAATAGAACAAAAGTAAAAACAACCACCACTCAGTACATTGGTTAGTGTAAAAACAAAAAGAAGAAAAAATTGAAACACTCAGAGAAAAAGAGAGTACCAACAAAATAATAGATATAATATGTTACAGGAACAATTATTCCTTCCATAATGTATGTTGAACAAGTAAAGAACGGCATCTGATTGCTTCTTTCAATAATCTTCACTCAAAGCTTTAAACACGGTAGTCAGTGTTAGAGTGTTAGTTAAAAACAAACAACAATACACTGACCAAATACAACAGCAGTCCATGATTTCATGAAGATTCCCTGGAAGACTGGTTAAAAAAATCATCATAGGTGGTAAAGAAACGCTGAGCAGGATTTTCACTTTCAAGATGATGGAGTTAAGAACAAATTTGAGCAAACAGATACTCTGAGCAAATAGAAGTCAATTAAAAGAAATCACTTGACTCACAAATTAGAAAAAATTACAACAAAAAACGAGGGCATTTTGTTTTAACGGGTGGTCACAGATTTGCAGAGACTTATAAAAATGTATGAAGCAAAGCACTCCAAGAGAATATTACACTTAGTTTAATAAAGTACACAATGCAGAGGAAGTCAACAAGAAGGGGAAGCAGTCTCATGTTAAGTAATCAAACAGACATAAAGGAACAGAAAAATTAGTCAGGCGATATTTAAAACTGAGGGCCATTTTTCCAACCATTGAATCACAGCCTAGACATTTTTATAGCATTAGTTTGCACTCAACACAACATACTTTTCAATGAAACGTTTGTTAGTACATTTACCGTAGGAAGGATTTTCAAATTTTATGAAAGTAAGGTATGTTCTTAGAAAAAACAATTGTTAGAGTAAGAACACTGAGACATTGTCACAATACCATAAGACAAATTAATGTCTTTAAATTACAAACACTTTGAGCAATAAGAGAAGAAAAGTAAGATTAGTACCTCCAGGTACTATAACTTATCCATGTAGCTGCATAAGACTGAGATGAGGAAGTTGTTAAAAGCATAGCTATTCCACACTAGTCTTGTAAGGCAAGATGGCTGATTTCTCTATAAAGACAAGAAGACCAAAGAGAAATTTAATATGATAGTTTGCTAATCAGTCAAAACAATTATTCCCATATTTTTACAGGTATAGGAATCACTCTGGATAGAATTAAAGTGACAACATAGCCTTCACTGACCGGAAGAATCTGGAACTTTTAACTTACTGTACAAAAGGGGCTTTTACTTAAAATCTAATGTTACATCTGAATTTTCAATACCTTCCTCTTCATCATCATCCTCTAGGACTTCTTCTTCATCTTCTTCAGGTTCATAAAAGTGAGCTTTACGGCCCCTTTTCTTCCCAGTGGTGCTCTTATTAATGGTTCTCACAACTTCCTTTACTTGTTCAATCTCATCATCCTCCTTTGACGGATCATTTTCAACATCCTTATCTCTATTGCGGCCTCTTGCTGTTTTCTCTCTCTTAGTCAGTGTAAAATTTCCTGTAGTTGTGTAAACCTTGTTAAAGTATGTGTAAGTGAAAGGCCCTTGAGTATCCGAATGAGTTTTAAGATGATTGTACAAGTGAGAGTAACCAATGAAAGCCATTTTGCATAGATTACACTGGTATGGTCTTTCACCAGTGTGAGTGCGCATGTGTATCTTGAGATTCATGGATACAGTAAAAGACTTGTTGCAAGTTACACATTTAAATGGTTTGTCACCAGCATGTGTTTTGACATGACGTTGCAGGTGAGCACGTGATCTGAATGCCTTGTCACACTGATCACATTTAAAGGGCTTTTCTGCAGTATGCAGTTTAGTGTGTATAGCTAAACGGACAGCAGTAACAAAGCCCTTCCCACAGTAAACACATCCATAAGGCTTTTCACCATTTTCCGTCTCACTTTTAGGTTTTCGCCCACGCCGCTTGGCAGGTGGAGGAGTTGGTTTCACAACAAGTTTGCTTAAAGGTTCATCATCACTATCATCACTGTTACCATTCTCATTCATCTTCCCTGGACTCTGAGAGTCATCAAGCACAATGTGCAGAGACTTCTCACTGCCACTTTCAGAATGAACACTGTCAACATGAGACCGCAAGGCCGCTGTGGTAGGAAATGAGTTGTTACATAGATTACATTTGACAGAGCGATCCGGCGCATGAGTCTTCATATGGTTTGAGAATAAAGTCCTGGATGCAAAACTAGCTTTACACACCTGGCAAGAATATGGATTATCCCCGCCTCCCATACAGCCCTTACTGGAACCAGGTGAGGTGGTCAGAAGCATTTCAGCACATGATCCAGTCATTGAATCACTAATATTTATATTTAACGATTCATTAACTTTTGTTCTTGATTTGATCTCACCATCAATAAGGGGGCTTCCAATTCTATCAGCCAGTGGGCTTCGTTTCTGATCCTGTACAAGAGGATTCATGTCATCACAAAATTTTGTGTTGGCATTTACTTCTTGTCTTGAGTCTTGAGGTGAGGAGCAGCCACTACTAGATTTCTTACTATAGGTAGAACTTATACTATTACCAAAACTGAGATTAGATTCCTCAACAAAATTCATACTTTGAGAGTTAACAGCAACATTTGAATTAAGATTTTGATCAATGGAACAATTTCCATTACTACCAAAGGGAGAAGTTTGCATCATAATGTTACTTCCAAAACCTTGGTTGGGGGAAGAACTCCCAAAGTTCTGATTTATGTTGCCAAAACTTTGGCCACCACCACCCATGAAAGAAGAGTTGGTGTTTGATGCACCATAGTTTGAACTTATGTTTCCACCACAAAAGTTGGGTCCACCAAACCTAACACTAGAGTTTGTGTTAAAATTTAAATTTGAACGAGGGCCACAGCTACCACTTCCACTACTTTGAGTACTCTGAGTACTCTGAACACTTTGCACACTTTGCACACTGTTTTCTGGGTCTAAAGGTGACGGTGCGGAAGTGAGAGGCTCTGTCAAGCCTGGTGATGCCAGAGGCTCTAAAGGTGATGTTACCACAGTATTGCTCATAGCAAACTTCTCCAATTCCTCCATAGTTCCAAGCTGCGGAGATCTTGTTGAGTAACTATCTTGGCGCTGCATTCGAGACCGTGAACTACTGCCATTGCCTACAGCTCCAGGACTTCGAGTTGCCATCACGTTCCATGGTGAAGGAGTGTTTCTTGAATCAATCATGTCACCGCCACTCGAAAAGTCTTGCTGATGTTGATGAGCATACATTCCATAATGACTTGGAGGTGGTGTGTAAGCATCATAGTAGCTTGGGACTTGATTTTCACAAGATCTTGAAAGCTTGTGTTGTTCCAAGTCATTAAAGGATCCAAATTGTGAGTAACACTTTTCACAGTTGTAAGACACATTCGGATCACAGCATCTGCTTCGTACATGGTCAGCAAGCATCCAAGGAGTCATAAATGAAGCAGAACAAGAGGAGCAATTATAAGAGCTCTCACTGCCACTACTTGGAGGAGTGCCCGGGGTTTCTGGCATATAGTTCATATCATACATTCTTCCATCGTATGACTGACCCACAGACTGCTGCTGCTGCTGCTGCTGCTGAATACTCTGCTGCTGCATAATCTGTTGTTGTGGTATTGATTGCTGCTGAGACTGTTGATGCATAGGTTGTGAATGAATCCCTTGGGAATGCTGCATTGGCCCTTGATGTTGCATTGGTCCATGCTGCTGCATTCCTAATTGTTGCATAGGCTGTTGCTGTTGCATAGATTGCTGCTGTTGCATGGATTGTTGCTGTTGCATGGATTGTTGCTGTTGCATCGACTGTTGTTGAATAGACTGTTGCTGTTGCAAAGATGGCTGTGGCTGTGGCATAGATGTTTGCTGCTGTGGCATGGATGGTTGCTGCTGTTGCATAGATGACTGTTGTTGTTGCATGGATGTTGGCTGCTGTTGCATAGACATCTGCTGCTGTTGCATAGACGTCTGCTGCTGTTGCATAGATGATTGCTGCTGTTGCATAGACGATTGCTGCTGTTGCTGCTGCATTGACGACTGCTGCTGTTGCATGCTCATTTGTTGCTGAAGAGATATTTGCTGCTGCATTGCAGGCTGATGGATTGGAACTTGTTGCTGCAAGGAAGTTTGATGAACGGATGCTTGTTGCTGCATATGATACGACTGCTGCATAGGATGATGTTGAGGCGACATTGAATGCAAAGGTGACATTGGTTGTCCTGATACACGGGGTGATCCATGAGACATTGACTGTTGTGACATATACTGTTGAGGAACTGATGTTTGTTGCTGCATATGCTGAGACAATGGTGATTGCGTCATACCATAAGACATGGTATGCTGCTGAGAAGAGTACGGGTTTGCACTTGGTGAAAGTTGATGTTGAAGTTGGGGTGACTGAATACCCTGTGCCTGCATTGACTGGGATTGCATTGATTGCTGTTGAACTGAATGATGCAGGTTGTGCTGAGAAGCTTGAGGTGGTTGAGGCAAAGGTTGCTGTGGCATTTGCAGCATATTGTCAGCCTGGTAAACTTGATTTTCCCCATGGGTTTTTATGTGGGCTGCTAATCTTGCCTTATAAGTAAAAGGTTTATTGCAATGTGGACAGTGATATGGCTTATTTGAAGGCCCCATTCTTGAGTCTTTTGAACTCATGTCACTTTCAAGTGGAAGAGAATCAGAATCTGGTACACATTCACTGTTTCCATTCACCTTTACTACAAAGTCAGAACCTTTTGATTCCTCTAAGGCTTCATCTTCAGATGCAGTAAAAGTCAAATCTGATTTCAAGAACTCTTTCTGGGGTGCTGGCTCAATCTGCAAGTATAAATTGTTATAAAATAGTTAAATTAAAACATAAAAATCCTAAACAAACTAAGACACACACGCACATATTGAAAGCACAAATAGATTTGAAACTGAGGAAACTCACATTATCTATAGGATGGCTCTCTTCAGAATCAGATTTTTCTCTGTTTTCCTGGTTTAAAAAAATAGAGAAAGGTTATTGTCGGACAGATGAGCTTTACAATAAATCGAATAAAGTAATGACTACCTTGGCCTTAATTTCATTGCAAAAGATGTGCAGAGCAGCATCAACACGTTGACATTTTAAACGAAAGTCAACAAATGTATCAATGTAATAGAGGCAGCGATGACAGACAACTACAGGTAAGCCATCTCCTTCCTTAACCTGTCGATAAAAGTACAATGAGTATTAAAATAGGAAGGTTAATGAATAAAATTGTTTTTTACATGGATATACAGAAACATTATTACTTCATATTGAATTTTACATATTGTAAACAACTTAAAATAATATAGACGTGGCTTTCAAATGGCAAAGACTTTGTCCACTGACTGTTAAAGATGCATACTTATGGAAATATTCTTAAGTGTCCAGGGTTAAATTATAAAAGTTAAATTATTTAATCAATTTTACAAATTAAAATTGATCTGAAAATATCTTGTCCTTGTCAATGAAAGAATATAAAATGATGAGAGGTAGAAAATAATAATTTTTTTAAAAAAAAATTACCATTGGAGAGCCATCTTCCTATTAAAGACATAACTGAATAAGTAGCTTATAAGATTATACAGTAGTTAAAACAAAGAGGGGGTGACAAAAAGCTAGCCGACAAAAAGCCAGCCAACAAACCCTTACAAAAAGAGAGTTCTCATGCTACTGCTAGGTACGAACTACAAAAGAAGCAACAAAGCATGCACATGCAAACTGTGTTAATTATGGCTTTCTGAAGTTTCCCATTGTTTCATAGTGAGTAAAGAAAAACTATCACCACAAATGCTAGAAAATACCTGCACAAAATTTGGCAGGGTTATGCACAAATATTGACGGAGTACAAAATATGTTGTTAAATTAACACGTTCCTTGCGGCGTGACCATTATGTGGTCATGCCCCCATGTTGAATCAGAGGCACAAAAAATGAGCCGCAAGAAACGTGCTAATAGAAGCTTGCCCATGAAGTAAAGGTATAACTTGGGTTCTGAGACAATAGAATGCAATTGGTTAAACAGAAAACAATTTTTTCTTTTGAACAGAAGCAGGAAATATAGCTAGCAGAGGCAGAGGCATTTAGCAATTTAAGAGATTATCCCAAAATTTTTGAAGTAAAAGGTAGATAAAATTATGAGATTCCAAAACTTTTTTTTCTGACTGAACCGAAACTAACATAGGGAGTAAACTTAGCATTTCACATCAAATTGTGCCGTTACTTAAGCAACAAGATTAGGTCTCTTATAACTCTTGGAAAAATAGAAATTTAAGATTAATTTTGTATTGTTAGTCCAAAAACAGATTTCATGCAGCAGCAAATAAATTTTAAAAAATTAAGATTTTGGAAGCAAAAAAAAAAAAAAAAAAAGAAAAGGGTTCAACAAAAATAGAGTTATACAACAAATTGTTCGAGTGGAAAAATTTCAGAGTTAAGAATATGTTGAATACCAAGACTAATTTATCAGAAATGTGCATGTGTAAAAATCCAGACTTAACACGACACTTATGCTATGATACAATTCAAAGAAACTTTGGCAGTTCAGAAAGTTGTTAAGCACAAAGACTGAATGAAAGCGAGTGAATGAGATTTCAAGATGAATGGTCCCTTCATATAATGTGCGAACTAAGTTCAGATAATTAGGCTGGAAGATGATAGCAAATATGCATTTCCAGTGTTCAAAACTGCATGAAAGAGACAATAAAAAGTGCAGAAGCAGAGAGAACTAAGAAAGAAACTCTGGTGTCACAGTAGGAAATAAGGTATGCCTATGGCATGACAGCCTGAACAGCTTTATTTAGATACTGGAGAGGGGTGCAAAGTAGGGATCTCTTACAACCGGGTTAGTCAATAAAGTCAAATATCATAAGGATTTGAGCTAATATCGGAATTGATGAATGCAGAGCGTTATTTCAATGACGATATGTCCTTGGAGACGGCCAAGTCCTACATTTTTCTAAAGATGTTAAATGCACTCTGTTGAGACCATATTCTAGGATAAAAGTACCCATGTGGTGATTGATTTCGTCTTACCTTTACTTATGGGCGCTAAATACAACAATTTTCGCATTGAGAGCGGATATTTCTGGGTGCAAATATTTAAGCCTACCCTAGCCTAGCCACCTAACCTCCACTGTGGTACAACACAGGATCCTTTCAGGTAGGGGTTTCTTTCGTCCGCAGCTCTCTTCACCAAATAATTGCACCATTAATCCATCTTCGGCGAGACAAAGGCGGCATAACTGTGTCAATTTAAAAGTTTTGTTGTCCAATAAGTCCATTTTTCCACATATTTAAGGCTGGACAGCGCGAACTGTACCGCTGTGCTTTGGCTCCACCATGACCTCCTGGATTACCAAATACAAACAAACAACATGGTGGCCAACGCACTCTACTTCGAAGGGGCGAGTAATGAAGGAAATTGCCGTAAATTGACGTAATATAGCCCGATACGTGATAGGAATTTAAAAGATAAATTACGGAACACCAAATTTGATTTACAATGCACCTTAAATGTCTCAAGGAACGCTTCAACGTTGCCAAGTTCCTTTCTCTAATTTGGTTTTCCCGCGTTGAGATGTTTCTCGTCCCATCCCTTTCATTTTGTTTTTGAGGTTTTATGTCATTGATTTAAAATTCTCGAATAGTCATAAATCAGAACTGTTTTCTGTTTTTGATGGGGACTGTAGCCGTCTAAATGAATCCGAACGCAAATTTGAACGCATTATTTTGCGGCAAAATTTAGGAATTATTATGCACCATCACCAACAAAGCCCTGTACCTGACATGCGCAGTATAGTTTGGGCTGCGTATGGAATGAATTGCGATCGTCTTTGTTACTCTTGGCATTATTTGCCTTAAGAGTGAGAAAGATAATTAGACGGCGTCCAAATACATAGTCCGGGGCGGGAGAGGGGGAAGGATCAGGATTTCTGCAAGAGAGGAGGACCGAAGTCGTCGCAACGCAACGCCAAGGAACCAGTTGAAACACAAGAATATGCCCTTCATTTCTAAAGACTGGCGTTCTCCTGGGGAAGAATGGGTGAAAACTGAAGAAGGTTGGGAGAAAAAGAAGGTGTTAGAATGTGGAAGGCAAATTTTGGGACCCCCCACTGAAAATCTGGAGTCGAGGTGAGATTCTTGTTTGTTTACCAGCACAGCTGATTGTGAATCAATAGCCCACTTTCTCATTTTCCATTATGGTGAGGAGGGTTCAGGCGTGTCACTTGAAATTTTTGCGATTAGAAACTCGGCTCTTATCTCGAGTCATACTGTTGAATTTTGTTTAATATCTGCTCAAACTTTCATCTCAATTTTGATGCAGTTTTCTTTGTTCTTGATTGACAGTTCACCATATGACTGCCATGTTTACCTTCCTTATCCTGATGAAAAAATCTATTGTTTCCGATGTGTTGTTAGGCTTTCCTAGTTTCTGAAAAAAATATCATCTTCTAATTTGGAAGAAACTTTCTATTGTTTGCTAAAGATTTATTTTTCTTTGCTGGGGGCCCCTGTCTCAAGTACACTGCTAACTGCTATGAGCTGTTTCCATGTAAACAGTATTTTGTTGTTGAGTTGCTTCTTTTAAAAAGATTGTTACACTAACTCATACCTTAAAAATTTAAGAAGGAATATGATGTACACAATACCAACAATTAAGTTGCATTAATTCCTCTTTCAATAAAATTTTAGGTGTAGGGGAATTACCAATTACAGTACAGATGTTCCATTTAGGGATGGTCTCTCCAAGAACTGGTGAGTACTATATATTAAAACTGAAACCAAAGCAAATTTATTTGACTATTTTTTGATGTAAACAATTTTAATTCTTTTTACATGCTTCACTAGCAGTATGGATGAAGACGAAAAAGAAAATATGCAAGTTGAAGACCAAAGTACTGCCATTTTTATGGATGGCAACAACCGGGTTGATTTAAAGGTTGTTGTCAATAGGACGAACAGTCAAGGTGAGATTTACTTTTAAAGACTCAGGCAGACATGGAAATTAATTCAAATACCACAGACGTCAAATTAAATTCTTATGACTTTTTATTTTTCTCAGATGGGACAATTCAGCCACATTGTCACATCACTGTGAAATGTACTAGAGAGGTATTCAATTATTATTACGAAATTTTAATTAAAAACAAAAAAATCTTTCTTTTCATGCCAGTAAGCTGTACTTACAATTATGATTTCTCAATAGATTGCTGGATTTAATGGCCTTAGTGATGCCCTAAAGAGACTTGACTTCCGATCTGCAGTCCATGATGGTAGACGTTTTCATTACATTTGTAAACTCCTCGATTTGCTCATCACTCAAAAACTAAGCATGCTTTCAGGCTGTGCTCAGAAAGTATTATTTGCTATGCTGGAAGAGGTTGCTTATCAAGGTATACACATGACTCCCAGTACTTTGGTGGCCACTTATAGAACTGAATAAAACAGAAATATTCTTCATCAGTTTCAGCTAGTCAACAAAACATGCATATGCTCAGGAAACTCTTGACTGAATTAAGAGCAATGATCGATTGTGCCTGTTGGGGGCGGCCTCTTGGCAGTACTCGGTTGTGGGAACAGCATTTGCAATCTATTGACCGCATTCTTTCCATCGCTAATACCATTCAAATCAGAGAAGTAAGTTATATATATTTGCTGCTTAGTTTTAACACAATTGTTGGAATTTACTTGAAACAGAAGGGAAACGTGGGGTATGGTATGATTACCACTTCCTTATCTTATGTTTTTCAGCCTCATGATGACATGTATCCAAAACTGCAAAATTTGCCTGAAGAATGTGTGAGAGAAATACTGTTGAGATTAGCTGACCATAAGGATGTCGAGAACAGCAGTAAAGCATACTCAGTCATGCAAAACTTGAGTAGTGAACAGCGCATATGGAGGGAACTCTGCTCTTTCCATTTTACAGATGCTCAAATCAATTTTGTTTTGGAAAACATCAGAAAACAGGATGAGCAACTTCATGAGAAACAACAACCGTTGGATCTCATCGGCCATTTGACAAGGGATATTCATGATACAACCCCACATCAAGAGACGGGTACCAGTCAAGAAATTGAGACCGTCGAGAATCCTCCTGATTGGAAGAAGGTTTACCACAAACTCAGAAAGTAAATAATATTTGTTTTGTGGTTTGTTTGTTTTTCTCCTGTGTACGCTGGAAATAGATGTTTCACACAAGCCTTTTTTCTAGGTGCTATGGACTCAGAGAAGATTATCCAGAAATGATACAACTATGCCGCAATTGCTGTTGCCTGTTTTGGAAATCAATTGGACATCCTTGCATCGCAGATCAAGATCCAACTTTCCAAGAGAAACTAGACACTGTTGACAAAAGTTCCCTTCATGTTCCTGTTCCCCCTCACGCTTTCCTTAAATTTTTCTCACTGTGATTTAATTGTTGTTGAAACAAGGAGGTATTTAATTTAACTAAGTACATACGATAGTTAATACATAATTTGGGTTTAGGGCTGGGCTGTGGGCCACTACGTTTATACAGTTTTATCCCACACGCACAGATAAAAATTTCTTTTGACTATGTAACAATGTTTTGTTGTTTGTTTTCCCTTAGGAATAAATTATGGTAGAAATCTCAAATCAGTTCGCTGCGCAAGCTCTCTTCAAGTTAGAGCTAAATGAAAATGTTCTACCCCCTTCCACCTGCATGGAAAAAAATAGGTTTGCTGGCTGTGACATCCAGTGAAAAATGCATCTATTCTGAAAAGTGCAGTTATTTTGTGTGATAATCTGTCCCAGCAGCTGTCAATTGTGATATTGTTTTTTGATGATTGAACATGTTTTTCATGTTTCAGTTGAGTTACTGTGTGTACTATCCTTTTCCTATTTATTAAGAGGGCTCATTTCTCCCATTTAGTCAGATCAAAAGTGTACATGTCAGCAAATGTCCATCATTTCCGGAATGTTTTTGTGTCTTGTCCTTTATTTTATTGTGTTCTTCATAGGCATTATACGAATGCCAAGGTCACACAGATTGATTAAGGTCTGTGATGCTTCCTGAATACTTGTGTTTTAATAATAAAAAAGAAAAGTTCGTCTAAAAAGTTTGTAGGAAAAAAAGATTGATCAATACTTTTCGAATCAACATAAACATAACTGTTTTGTCATGTGATGTCATCTTATATGTGGAGAACTGTTAATGACCCTGTTTGTAAGTTCCTGTTTGTTCCAAAGTCTATTCAACTGTTAAATTCATTTGCTTTTTGAAATTTTACTATTTTTAGTGATTTCACAGACTTTTGCTGAGTTAATTTAAATCACTTCACTTCAAGTCATCAAAATGAAAGGTCCTGATTCATTTTTACTCTGGATTGTTAAAGCAGGGTAGCCATCAAAATACATCTTATTGTGCTTATGTTGGGAGTTTTTGCACTTTTCTTTAACTCCACAGTAAGAATAAGATGAAGCTTTTATCATCTGCTTTATTCTTAACATTTGTGTTTCTCCTTAGCATGATGTTATGCAATGTTTTTTTTGTGTGTTTGTTTTTTAAAGATTTTAATTAAGATGGACATTTTTTTTTTTACTCTAATAAGCATATGCAATGTTGGATGGGCTTTGCTCTTCAATCCATCCAGTAATATATAGATTCTGTTTGGGGAGTGAAGTGACCGATCAGCAGTCCAATACATATTTTCAGCTTCATTTATGTAATTTGTTTCCAGTCTTTGGTGTGTTAATAAGGTAAGCAGGCAAAATGATGTTCTGTGATTTTGTACCCTGTGATAGGGGATTTCCTCTGGGAAGTTATTTTTATGTATATCATTGCACTTCTGATGATAATTCATTAATCATACTCAAGTTGTTAAGTGGCCGTTTTCAGTTGTTTGTTATTGTACTACTTATTTCTGATCTAATTTTTCGCTAGCTTTCATGCTCAGTTGTTTAAACATTTCTTTCTGGTCTAAGAAATATAGCAAAGCACATTATGCAATTTTGGAATTTCCTAGAGTTTCCATCTATGAGAATTCTGGCTTCTGCAGCTAAAGTCTGAGCACTGCCCTTACTCTTACTCGTGATTTTTTAGTAAAATACAGCTGTATTTTCTTGGGTGCTGTATCTTTGCACTAGTTTTCCTCTGATTCGCCTACATAAGCTTTAAGTTTGTTGATGCATTAATTTACATCATGTTTACTGCAGAATGATTCTAATATTGCAGCTTTGTAAGAACCAAATTTTATTTTAAACCTTTAGCACACTAAGTATTTTATTAGAAAGTGAGATCATTTATTGAATATATGTTTCTACGTAGAAAACGTTAATCTTATCCAAAAATTTAACCGTTTTTGATTGTTATTATGGCACTTGCCATCTTTTAGACTTTATTATTGGGAGGATTACTTTAGGTCAAAAGTTATAGGATATGACTGATTGATGCAATTTCTGGTACGAAAGTATATACAAGAAAATAAAGGAGAACAAATTACAAATTTTTATCAATTGTTAAAAACATAGCTGCTAGCTGTGACCTTGGATATTGAATAAATTGAATAATTTAGAAACCAGGGACAAAACTAAGGCCAGTGATGTCATTTTGACCTAAAAAGAAAATGTTGTTCCCTTGAAGTTTACTTGTTTCTTTGTTGTGTTTCTGCGTTCTGTGTGTTGTCCTTCCCTAATTATCTCATTTCGTAAGCACTGCCAACTGAGAAACTGAGTTGATTTTTGTTGTGGTTGTGGGGTACTCTGATGAAAGTCCTGATTTTTGTTATTTGATGACAAGGACTATTTTTTCTATGAGAAAACCATAGCGTCCCATAATGTTACCATTAACACTATGCTCATACAGTTTTTGACATTGTCCAACCGCATGGCAATGGCATCAATGTTCTTTTTGTTTTTTAATTAAGAGAAGTGCTGCTGTACATATAGTTCAGCCCTAAATTATCCCTGTGATTGGGAATATTGGGGTTTCTAGTCTGCAGTAGCCACCAATTTGTAATTTCTCACAATGACACTGGAGGTTTATTGTCTGAAGTATTGTAGTCATGTAGAAGACAGCTTTGATGCCTACTTGCACAGTTTTGCTATCATAATGTAATCCATTTTATTTTTGCTGCAGTGATTTACTGCCGTGTTGTGAGATTGTTTTGGCTATATAAAAATTGCCACTAAATATAGTTCAGAATTTATTTCTTTATCCCATCAAACATGACTTTTGTCAACAGGTATATTTCAGGAGCTATAAAATTCCACAGAAACAGTAAGTGTGATTCAAGATCCTATATTTAACTTTCCAATAGCCTTAAAACAAGTTTTCATTGGTAACAGGTGATTCAGTTTATAAATTCCATGTGTGTCTACAGTAACAAATGTAAGCATAATTTCTCTTCGCAAATCATTGCTTATATCTGAAAGTAAAGTTACAAACTACAAACTCATTAAGGCATTACAAATAATTATACACAGAAGGGAGCCATAAGTGGGAAAAAGAAGGACCGAGTCAAACTTTAACACATGACAAATTGATGAGAAATAATGTGAAGAAATATTTGGGTACATATGGAGTGGCACTCAACATTTTACTTGTACTATACCATCAATTCTACTCTCATCAATTGTCATATTCATCAGATACAAATACCACTTGAAATGATAAGCATAGTATATTGCACATATAAAAATAAATCAACTAATAATAAAACAGAAAAACCACTTTTCCACTGCATAAGAAATTTAGAACATCTTTTGAGACCTTAGCAGCTAGGAATATTTTACCACTGTCAACCTCATAAGTGGGGTGATTCTTCAGAATATTAACAGAAAGAGGCAGATTTAGTCAGGTGAAGCTGAAATTACTACCTAGGATACACCATCTGATGGCAATACCATAGGCTTTAGTTATACAACACTAAATCCAGCTGAAGAGTTAAATGCAGTCACAAGCAAAACAATCCATTGTACAGGACTTCATAACAACCATGTTATACAATCATTTTACAGTCGTTTACATTGTTTTTCTGTACTGTGTGTCAGGGCCACAACATAACAGTATGCTAGGTTGCCTACTCACTCTACCTATAAGGCGCTATGGCTCCTTAGGTACGCAAACCCGCAATACTGTTGTGTCGCAGCCCTGACACACAGAACTATTGAAGTGCTGACACAATGCTTCTCATTGCACGCAAATAAATCAACAATAATTGAAACTAAAAAAAAAAAATGATTCAAAATTAAAATTTACTCCAGCATGAGCATGAAGTAACAAGAAATATAAACACAAACGGCCATAAGTTTGCAAGCAGTGCCTCACAGACAATTTTCATTTCAGTTTGAAAAATAAAAATAGAATAAACAATGCATTTAAGTGTGATATTCTGGTGCACTTGCAGCAGTGAAATTTCAGACTTCTAGAAGAAAATCAAACAAGGGGTAGGTCAGGAATATCTAATTTCACAGGTTGAAATTAAAAGCGACTACCACCAAGCCTTCTTCTTCAAGCATGAATATGTTTCCAAGATTACATTGCCAGCAACCTTCAGAATAAGAAATATGAGAAAATACATTACACATAGTGTAACTGGTTATTCTTTTTGTTTTTTTTTACTCTCACAGCAGCACACATACAAGCAAAATTAGGAGACTGAATGAACAACACCTCAAAGCCAACTAGTATTAAGTCAAAAGAAAAGACATTTATAAGCTTATGCCACTAAAAGGAAAATAACAAAGGAATTTAGAAAGAAAAAAACAGGACGTGGGGTGAAAAATCTACTTAAAACTGTAGATATCAATACAAAGACATCTATCCTTCTAGACTCTTATATAAATAATAAGTAACAAATATCTGTCCATGATTATAAGAAAACAAAAAACAAACACCACCACATCTGATGTTCAGCAAGTTCAAGTAACTATCCGCTACAATAAAATATTAGGTGACTTATTAATCTATGTCAAGATCACAGACAAACAGTGGATTATGATAAACAGGCAAATAATCACACGGAATCCAAGCTAATAGAGAACCAATAGTAACAATAATGATTGTGTTGCAAATACCAAGAGTATTCGGCTGCACAAAAAACCTCATTAGAATAACCGTTGCCTCTTTGCTGGAAATGTTTATGAAAAGAAGTACTAAGACATAAACTTGGAAGCAAGAAAGGAAAAGATAGTAATAAAAGCAATTGGTCACACAAAAGCAAGGATTCCTTAAGAGTGTTCCATCCACCAATGTGAAAATAGATTTGGATGACATCAACCATACACTATTTTTAGTCCTTTTACTAGAGTCCATAGTAACAATAAATAAGGACTTTCAAACACTATAAACTGTGTTAATCATTTATCATCCTAAAGCCTTGTACATAAGGACTCACTTCACATTAGAGACTGAGGTCAGTCTAATCCTCTGCTGAAGATTTATCAAGCTATTTTATTAAAAAAAAAAATATAGATAGATATAATTTTTATGTACAGTTCAAGTGATATTGTGATATAGTGGTGAAAAGTACAGTACAAACCAGCACTGAAAATACTCATGAGATTGAGACATAAGATCGATGCAATATGGATAGCAAGTCAACAACGTATATGCATTGAATGGATAAGCTGCTGATGATGAATGAACGAATAAGCGAACTAACAAACAAAAATGGGAAAGAAATATGGGTATGAGTGAAAATGAAAATGATTTAGTGGTCTCCGAATCCTAGCAAAATGCGCAACCGAACAAGAAATACTACTTAATAAGACAGCCTTTGCACATACACTAAAATTGTCTTTGTGCAGTTTATTCATCTACAAACATCATGAAGTGTAAAACAAGAATGCAGCCTGATATATAATGAGTACGAATAGATACAGAAATTTTCTGGTAGGTAGGGGATTTATAAATATCTATATATTACATTAATAATAAAAATTTGTACTCTGAAAATCAATCTGGTCACTGGTAAACCAGAATGAAGTAATTACGTTAAGTTAAACACAAATTAAAACAAGTATACTATACATATTTGTATATACATAGATAAAAAAAAAGAGGGTAGAACCAATGAAGGTTTTGTAACCAAAGATCACATACTTCAACAAGGGAGGAACTAGATGTGCAATTGCAATTAATAAATCATTTTGTGTATTTTTAGAATTTTTCCTAAACGTTGCTTTGCTGTAGCCATACCTTTTTTGTGGGACCTCATCTTTGCTTTCTTTTGCGAAGAATCACTTGATGACTTACTAGGAGAAGATGAAGGTTTACCTGGTTGAACTACTTGGCCAGTCTGTTGAGGCGGGTTAGCTGAGGTGGATGTTGATGGTGTTAAAGGAGGCTGAGGCTCTCCTTTGACAAGACTTACATCTGCTGAGGTCTTTTGAACTTTCCTATTGTATGGCCGTTTGGGTGGTGGCAACCCTGCTCGCTTAGCAGCAGCAGCTTCAAGACCCTTTTCTACAGACTGCTTTTTAGCACCTTCTCTCGCTGGACGATTTACTTTAGGCCCAACAGGGCCAACTCTTGCTTTAGGATTCCATGCTTCATCCATTGGTCGTTTACCACGAGGCTTAAAAACACCATCTTCATCATCAGAAGCATCTAAGGATGGATAAATATAATCTTCATCCTGATGAACCTTATCAATCGGTTCACCAAGTTCTTCTGCCAGCATTTGAATTTGGCTACGAGCTGGCACAAGAACTTTGGGTCTAGACTGTTGAGGGCGGCTAGAAATCGTCTCTTGGTTACAAAAAGTAGAACTTCCTAAGGATAGCATGCCAGCTATAGCTTCTCTTGTTGATTGTGATGCCTGTCCAGATTCCATATCTTCAGTAGACTCAAGTGTGTAACAAGATGCTTTCAAAAGTTCTTCAATACCATTTTTAGGAACATCAGACACAACATCCACCTCTCCAGCAACCTCCATATCTCCTCCAAACACCTCAGCATCCATATCAGGAACAGTAACATTGAAATTATTTTTTACCTTTTTATTACCACCCTTTTCGTCAATTAAAAGACGATTATCTTCATCACTATCATGAAAATCATAAATATCATTATCTGATATCAGCATTTGCTTATTCTCAACTGATGCCTCTTTCGGTCCAAACTTAAATCTTAAAATTGTTCCACCTCTATGCTGGGCCGAGGGGGTATTGGGGTTTTCAACTATGACGTGATGCTGGTTGCGGGCAAGTTCTTTTTTGCTATCTACCCCGCGCTTACTTGACTGCTTATTAGATTTGATGACGTGATGGCTAGGGGGATGTGGACTCTTTAAAGTCACTAGAACTGGTGTAGGTACTGACTCTCGTAAAGGAGCTGGGGAGGATGATATGGGTGAATTCCTACTGCCAGGTGATGGCACAGTTGAGTAAGGATAAAGATTAGGTTTGGGAAGGCTCAACTTAAGTTTCAAACGAGATGAAGAAGAATCACTACTATCTTGACTGTCTGTTGATTCTGCCTTAAACAAAGAGCCAGAAACACTTGCCAGAGTTCCTGCCAAGGATGATTCCATTTTTTCTTTAGGAAGGAGAAGTTTGAGAGGTGGATTACTAATTACAGTTGGTTCTTTTCTTTTTGGACTAAGCTTTACCTGCTCCTCTTTGAGTGTGGAAAAGTCCACAAAATCTTTATCAAGTGGCTTTCTTTTCTGTCTTTTTGATTCTCTCTCTGGCTTTGGAGGCCAGAGTTGGTTGAAATGGCGTTCAGTATATCGAATTTCTTTTGATAAATCTTTGAGAAGCTTGTGACTATTAACAGTAGCTGGTATTTCTTCAGAAGTCCTACGAATATTCCATAGTTTTAAAGCGCCTACAAGGGCTTTGGCTCCGGTCAACAATGTTGTCATGTACTTTGGACTATTACTGCTACGGCAATCATGAAGCTCCTGGACTAGCCTCTCTGCAGCATACCAGTTGATTCTTTCAAATGCTGGGAAGAGGAATTTTTCAGGTGTATTCAGTTTTCTTTCCATCTCGTACACCTGCAACATACATAATCAAGGTTACTTCACAAGAAGCTAGAGGCTGGGAAGCACTTCTGTGTGTGCTTGATACCTACAAGAGGTTTGTCCGTCAGGGTCATCTTGCGTTGCATCTCGTAAATCTGCAACAGCACCGCAAAGGGGCCGTTAACAGACTTAATTTTTAATGAGAAATTGAAAGTATGCAAAGAGATCTACAAGCCCTGAGTATCTAATAGGGTGAAGCATTTAAAAAAATAAAAATAAAAAGAAAGATAGTTTTCTTGATTTCGGACATCCCCCTTGTATAGTTGTTTTAAGTGCATGAGAAATGAATCAGAAAATTGTTGATCTAGAATGTTGTTAAGTTAACCACACTAAGAATAAAATAGTCATGATTGATCAGGTATTTCCATACCAATTTCATCCATAGCTATAACCAACAATTCTCTAAAAGAAATAAAAAGACAAAATATGATGTAGATAAGATAGGAAGGATCTATCATAATTCTGCCCAAAGGTCCAAACATTTTTCTTCTCTATACATTGACCAAGCAAGTAACAGTAATGCACCCAAAAGAAGATGGATAGAGATAACTACTCCAGTAATTAACTGCTTACCTGAATTTGCAGAGGAATATTGAAGCTGTGTAGGAAATTTCCTCCAAATACTAGAGAATCAGAAGGCGTAAGGACAGCATGAATCCATCCTGTGGGGATCAAAAGAGTGCTTCCTCGTCGGACGACCAATCGGTAACAGGCATCCACTTGATCACCAAAGAACATGTCTTGTTGTGTTGATGATGTCATCCAACGTTGATACAATGACAGATTGGCTTGGGTTGGCTTGATGAGATAAAAAACCTTCTCTCCTTTTAAGACATGATACCAAACAGACGTCCCACCAAAGTCAATATGAAAATCAGTGTAACTGTCCTTTGCACCAATCAAACAATACTTTTGTACTTTAGGTTTCTCACAGTCCGTGTCATCATCTGGCCATACATAACTGACCCAATCCATTTTGCGTGCAGTATAAGGTGCATCTACAAGGTCTGACATGATTGTATTAGAGAATTCCAAACTGATTACATTGAGTATTCGCTTTCTAACTGGCTGTCTATAATAATGCACTAAGTCACGGATCTTCATTCGAAAATCAGCCTGCCTGCCAACATCAATTACGTCTATTTCACGGTCACTACCAAGAAGTTTTTCAATGTCTCGCAAGGAAAAGTCATCAGGTGGAATTTTCATTTCCAAACCATCTCTGTCTTCAATCACTATTGGGTAATCAAAGCCGTTCTGGTGCAGGTGTTGTAGGGTTACCTGTGACCCACGCAGACGTTGAACCACACTATCAGCAGCGGGGAAATGTCGCGTTTTCAATTCTGTTATAAATACTGGTGTACCCGTCTGCACGGGTTTTGTTTCCGCGTTTGCATCATTGCAGTCATGTCTATGGTAATTCGCTGGGGTGCTGTAGGTGGACGGCCCGTAGATGGGTGCACAGCGCGGACAGTGATATTTTCCGATATCCGGTGCTTCGTATTCACAAATCTTAACACAATCTCCATGGTACCACGTTTTACAAATGTCACATTCAATCATAAACCGGTCATTTCCAGTTTCCAAGCCGCAAACACAAACAGGCAATTCGTCCGACGCCATTTTCCTCTGCGCTTGGTTCGGTTGGACAACTAACTACCCGTACTCTATAGAGGGCGTTTGTTTATAAATGTCTTATGAAGTCAAGCTGAGATTGCGGGGGAAGTGCATCTCGGCTAGTTTTATTAAATTACTAAATAAAGAAGAACTCGTCTTTAATAATATTTCCAAACGCTCGTGGCGGAGAACACAATCAGTACAAGCTGTTAAAATTAAAAAGACAGTGATGTAACATGGCAGTGACCCCTCGGACTGTTCCTAACCTCTTCAAGCTATCGAGACTTCCGTTTTTGATGCTTTCTAATGGGTGAATAGGGGTGAGTAGTTAGATGTGAAGTGCAGAGACTTTTGTCAGTTGCATCTTGCATGGTTCCTTATGCGTTTTAACGTTTTCTCTGAGTGTTAAGCCTGTTTACGAACGAAGAACTTGGCTTGGCACTACCCCACGCACGAGGGACTTCGTCACCGTGTCGCTCTCTTGCGGTCGTTAGGTTTAGCTCGGGGGCGGGAGTATTAAAGACAGTCGGGATGACAGCACCTTGGAAATTGGCTGACAGAAACGTCTTTATCATTAGATCTGAATATCGTGTTTTTGGTAAGTGAAGGCGTGAATTTGTTTTGAAACATAGGAGATCATTAAAAGTTGCCAAGACAATCATTTCTATGCTTTATTGTTATTATTATCATCATTATTAACTTTCCTTTTTGTTAATTTGAAGTTTTTAATGGGAAAATACATTAGGTACAAGGCATTTTGTATATCTAGACCTAGATGAAATGAAACATACACATAAATCCATAAATCCATGCATTACATTCATATACACCTCTTGTTTGATCGCTCTCTCCATCGCTCTCTCTAGCAGAAATGTTTTAAGACATAGACAACCATTTTAAAACCTTTAGCTGAAGGTTGTTTGGAAACAATAAAACCATATTTTATTCTTACCTCAGCTCTTAAGGTATATGAAAATAAATCCTCCGCTGCTTTGGAATAGTCTTAATTAAAGTAATGAAAACTTGCATTTTACAAGAAAATAAAAAAGTATTTTGGAATGAAAAGCAATGATATGACACTTTATACAATAATGTATTGCAAACCACAATGCAAAGGCTCATGGTCCGATATGTTCATTCATTCCTGATCGGAATCATAAGAAGTTACCTCTGTCTGCAGGTCCCAAAATGACAACAAAAACCACACATTGTATTATGATATTTATGATGTTACTTCTAATCAAAGTATCAAATGCAAATTTAAATGATTTCAGGGATTACTATTAACATTATATGACAAAAACTCTAATAATTTCAACAGTACATAATATGTGCATGATTATTTAAGATATTATACTTCTAAGCACTCATGCGTGCACACTCGTTCATTTCCATTTATCCATTTTACTCACACTCACTTCTCACAGGAACAGAGATCCAAACTAGATGGGCTTGGTCCCAACACTTTACTACAGTAAAATATGCTACATCCAAATACCTGGTTGGATAATTCATCTTTTGTCCTTTCTCTGTTCAATCTGTGTGCATTAAATTATTTTGGTATTCTTTATTGTGTTTTGTTATTTATTGAGGAGTTGGCTAGTTTTTTTTTATTTCTGAAGTCAGAAGATATTGTTTGAACATTTGCGGACCCATTCATTTACAGACATTTTCCATTGAACATTAGTGGTTGTACTTAATGGGGGACTAGGTAGCTTGAGAGGTGCAAGCCATCGTATCACGCTTGTGATAATAAAATACATCACAACTAGGACAGGACATCTGTTGGGGTGCCCTGGATTAAAGTAAGGGGGACCATCACTTTTGAAATTAATCAATTATGTAATTTGTTATTTATAAGATACCGGCTGATAATAGGAATACTTTGATAAAATTTACTAGGAAAATTAGGATAGATCACACGAAAGGAAGTACGATCACGGCAAAGGACGCCTCCCCCTCCCGTCTACCGACTGATGATGTAAAACATGAGGCCTACCAAGGAGGCGCTGACCGTTACGGCGGCGGAGAGGTGCGTGGGCGCACACCACCAGTCGGCGCGTGGACACATGTTGCTGACACCAACGACATAGCCATTACTTGGAAGAGGACATTTGGTAAATCTAAGTAAAAAAACTAGCAGTACAAAAATAGTCCTTCGAATAGGAAAAGACACTTCCGAATTCGCGAAAAAAAAGTGCACCGAAATAGAACCACTCCAAGTTGTCGTGTCTTGACTCAAGTGCGACTGGTTATTGTGAGGAAGGGACGAGGGTGCTTGTGGTTCAACCCCCCAATTACTTTAGCTTAATTCATCCCTTCACCCTTTTCATGTACCCTGTGTGCCAGAGCTACTCCCCTGTTGTATTGCGGGTTTGCCTACCGTTGTGACCATGGCTCCTTACGGATCGAGCGAGTAGGCAAACTAGGATTGTCGTAGCCCTGACTCTGGCACATGACCGAGCACCTGACACACGGTATACCCATACCAGTTATTAGGAGTTGATTTAGGAGTGTGTAAAATGGTGTGTGCTCTATGCTGCTTTCCTCCTTGATACACAGCTCGTTCTCGTTCTTTGATAAGTTAATTTTCCTTGTTAGTTAAACTGTTTTTTTTTTAATTTATTAAGTGAAATCATGGTGAAATGATAGTACGGTTTGGCTGAGAGCAATTGCAAGGGGTGCCGGACAGAGATAGAACTGCTACTGCGAGATGTACGACGGGGTTACTATCTAATAAATATATTTATACAATTATATATAGTTATGTACAAAAACGATAAAACTTTTGTATATTTTCGGCACATGCGGGTGCATGATGGATTTGCACAGAGTTGTAGCAGGTAGCAGGTTCCTCAGAGCAGCCGCTCTAGCTCCTCGCTGCAGACCGTCTCCAGGCTGTCCTCGTCGTCCTCGTCGCAGGAGGCCCGGCCCACGCTGAGCTCGTCTCCGGACCAGTGCTCGAACTCCTCCTTGTGGTGCTCGAGCGCTATCAGGGACGGGAACAGGCTGTCGCACGCCGAGCACCTGCGAACATTCATCCCTCAACGTCAAGTGTTGCGTAACGCCGCTCGTCGCTGCTTGAACGTTTCCCCTGCGAAGCACTCTCTGTCGACGTCATGACGTACACTTGCAAGTGCTCCGCCCGTTGCGTGGCGGAAACACTGCGCCTAAATACCGGCGCGCAAATCGCTGACTTTGTTACCCCAAGTTATCACGTCTTTCTAGCGCCAAAAGTATTTCGCTCACAACTGTTCACGTCCACGGTTTGTGCCTCCCCAGCCCAGCAGCTCTGCGCCCCCCTCGGGCGCCCTTCGCCCGTGACATGGTCGGCCGCCCCTCGCCCCGCTGGCCAATAGCTGTCCCCAGGCTGCATCATTTTTATGAATGACAAAAAGGCCCGGCGGGACCCTTGGGTCCTCCTCCCCCCCTCTCCCTCTGCCCCGCCCAGCTCTGCCCCGCCCCGCCACACCCCGCTGCCGGGAGCCGCTCGCAATTTCATCTGGAGCGTTCGTTCCCCTTTCTTTTTACATGCTCACAGCCAGGAAGGAAGGAGCAGAGGAGCGGGGCGGGGTGGGGCGTCCGCAGAGAAAAATGGCGGGGAATAGTGGTCGGGCCGGTTGCCAGCATCATCTTGGGGCTCTATAAAAGATGGCGATACGTCGTCGGGGAACTACTAAAGACGAGATGAACAAAGTCAGAGGGGACTGCGCCGCGGCCTTGGGAAAGGCCGCCCCAGAGGGTGAGAACGGGTTATGCAGGCCGCCGGCCCGCCCCGGGCCTCCGGCGAGGCCCTTGCCGTCGAGAGGCCCGCCCTCGGGCGCGCCCGCACCACTTTCACAAGGCACTCGACCGAAAGTGATCCGAGAAGTTTCAAACAACCGCGCCATGGACGGGGGCGCGCATTGCAGCAGAGCGGCATAGCGCCCGGGCTGGCTAATGTTTTACAGAGTCAATCTCTCTCTCTCTCCCGGGCGTTTGTCCGTAGGGTTTGTCGCGCTGCGGGGCGGAGTTGGGTTGGCTCACCGCGGCGCGCCGTGTCCACCGCGCGTCTGGCCCGTGCATGCGTGTTGCAGTGGCGTGGCGTAGCGGCGAGAGTGTTCCTGTCAGTTCCAGGGACGGCTCTCCATCCGCGTCCCGTCCGGTAACAGTTGCCATTACATTGGGGACTCGGCACACACACACACACACACACACACACACACACACACACACACACACACACTCTGTCAGTGAGTGCTACTTGTAGCCACGTTCACCCTTCAGACAGGACGACTTACTTTGTCGCTCCTGCATGTCACCCGTGCGAGCGGAAGTTCCTTCGCGACTCGAAACTAGTTTATGCTGAACAGCCCCGTTATGTAGCTTAACTTCGCCAGAAGCAATTCACTGGGGGGCCCTTTTATGTTTGCCGTTTCCTGCGGGGCGGAAGGGGACCAGGGGGTTGTTCCGGGCGAATCTCGCGGCGCGAATCTCCGCTGCCGCTTGTGCCGAACGGAAATTACCGAGTCGTACCGAGTCGTTACTCGTTAACTGCACGTGGAGATGGAGAGACACAGCGTGACC
>NW_026267310.1:358707-361747 GCF_000697945.3 Frankliniella occidentalis | reverse complement strand
TGTGTATGTTTGCCAAAGGCACCACGGAGAGAGAGAGAGAGAGAGAGAGAGAGAGAGAGCCCCCCTTCCCCCCCGTACTCACCCGAAGTGCCGCTTTTTCTGCTGGTGGTGGGCCAGCTGGCGGGGCGTGACGAAGGAGCGGTCGCACACGTTGCATGTCAGGGCCTCGTCTGCGGAACACAAAAGGGAAAACGGGTTTCAGCTCAAACAACACGAGGCGTGCACACCCCTCACACCGCGAGCAAACACATGGCAGCACAGGCAGCGTCTCATATTCGCACGAGTAGGAGTGCGGAAAGTAATAAGAACTCGCATTACGTTTTGTTGCGGGGAGAAAGCGGACAAGGAGAAGAAGGGGTCGGGTGTGGTGTAGGCCGCGGAGCGAGTCCGTCCGGCTGACGTATCTTTCTTTCGCCCTCCGCCGTCTCTTCGCTTTCTCTCCTCCACATGTGGCGGTGGCGGCTGTTATATTTCTCCCTCCCTCCCCCCTTCTTTTTTTTCCCTCCCATTGGAATTGTTTTCCGGCCACAAATCTCAGCGCGCAACATCCGCCAGACGCGTTTAGGAAGAGGAGGAGGAGGTAAACGGTTTCAGCGTGCAAGTAGTTGCCCCCCCTCCCCTCCCTGCCCTGTCGTCCTCGGGGCGGTGGCGGTGGTGGAGGTGGTCGTGCGCTCCGCAACCACCGCGGCGGGGGGAAACCGGAGGAAACGAACAAGGCAACGTATGGGTGGGATAGGGGGGAAAAGGGGGGGATGGGCGGGGGGTGGACGGACGTCTGCTGCTTGGCAATGCCGAATATTGTATTGATATCCGATATAAAAAGGCAGGGGAATAAATAACTGTCGCTATGGATATTGACTGGACAGAGACCGCTGTCCTGCGCGTCCACAAACACGACGCACTGTGCGCGGGTGGACCCGGGGAGCTTTGCAGAGCGAGTGAGAGAGACCCGCATCGCTTGGTCCCCCCACGCCCCTTTTCACCCCCACCCCCTTTTCCTTCGGCACTTAGCAGAATTTCATCCGGGGGCCTTGGCGGCGGCAGCAAGGCAGGACGCTGGAGGCTCTCGGCGAGATTAGACGCTAAGAATCAATCCAGAGCCGCGCATCGCCGAGCAGCAGAGTGGGGGCTGTTCACGAGCGGCGGCCTGCTCGAAAGAACTTCTGTCCAAATGGGTTTATAGCGCCACGGCGGCGCACTTTTCTTCACAGCGACGATCCTCTTGGCGTAGGTTAGCTCCCCCACTTCCGCGGGAGAGCGGTCTTTCCGCTTGTATTCCTTTGAGAGACTTACTTGTGCGTGTGTGCGTAAAATACGTTCTACGGAAAACGAGGAGTCAAGTTTCTCGCTCCCTTTGTGAACATCCTTATTTTTTTACTCTACAAACTCGATTCTTGTATGAAGTGTGCCATGCGGCCATCATGTTTCCTTGATACGCAAAGTAGAACAAAAAAAAAAATTCCCCCCTGCCCACGACTTTCATGATTACTCTGCTGTCTGGTTCCCATCGACTGGTGGAGCTCGTATGAATAAGGGGCCACGCGTTCTCTCCGTACCGTCTGTTGTGGGAACGTGGGCGCCAACGCACCGCACCGCGCCGATATATCAATTATAGTTTTGCGGCAAACTAACAGCCAGTCGAGGAGGGGAGGCGGCCAACTCTGGCCCCGGGCCGCGCGGCCGGCCCCGCAGCTAATAACCTGTTGGCTGCTCCTCGCCCCGACCCGCCCCGCCCCGCGCCAAGCTCGCGAGCTGTTTCATTCCGCATCAAGGGAATGTGTTTGGATCGCAGTAATAATGGAGAGTACGGCCGGCAGTGTTGCCCGCGATCGGACCGGCGTCACGACCGTTATGCGCCATGCTAGTGCGATCCCCGAGCGAGCGCGTGGGCGCGGCGGCGAGTAGTATTGCTATACGCGCTTGTTTCTTATTGGGGCCGTTTCGGGTGTTTTCACGCCGTGCGCCGTGAGTGTGCAGGTGCGCGGGGGCTTGGCGCGGGGGCTGGCGCGGGGGCGGGTGTGCCTTCATTAAGACGCCCATTCCACGACATCGCGTGCAACGCGTGACTTTAGCAATAAGGGGGGGGGGGGGGTGAATGCCCTCTGGCGGGGCGCAAAGCTTGCGCTGCTGGTCCCGGAGCGCGTGCCCGAGCGGATAACGCGATCAAGCTGACACCTCTCTGCGCCCATATATAGGGTTGGCCAAAGGTGATGTTCTCGAGCGGGCAGTTTCGACTTTGCAGTGTTTGCCGTAAAGATTAACGGCCGGTCGTCCGGACGGCCCGCCCGCCCCCGCCCCTCTTCCCTCACAGGCCCTCCTCGCCCTGCTCTGTCCCTTTTCTACCCTCACTCTCCCCCCGCCCTACCTTTATCTGCCCCTCACGCCCGGCGCAGCAGTCCCCCTACTGACCCTCCCATGACGCGCGGCTACGTGAGGTTAAGATCGTAAAATATGACTCGTCACCTTTTTCGTGACAACGTTCGGGAAGAGGGGCAGGGGTTGGGGCGGGGGAGGAGGGAGAGGTGGGCAGAAGTTTACGGAGGTTGGGCGTGATCAAACAACCCGCCGAGCCCAGCCAGGCCACGCCTCAGCTAATAAAAGTGAGAGACGCCGAAAGGAGCTCTTCCTTCCTCAACTCAACCCGCAACATCAAAACGGGAGGAAAAGAAATGCTCGGAGGCGGGCGGAAGAGTAGATATATTTTTCACGGAAATGGCGTGTGGTTCGGTGAAATTAAAAGAGAGAGAGAGAGAGAGAGAGAGAGAGAAGATTGAAACCGAACAAGACGTAGCATCCCCATCCTGCCGCGTCATGGCGCTTTGCGGCGGGCTCGGGCCGGTTTTAATGATCGAAGCGGAGCAGCGGCGCGCAGCCCGCGCAGCCTGGCCCGACAGAATGCTCGCCGGCGTGTGGGAAATGAATAGAACGCCCGTTAGAGTGCGCGATACTAAACTGAGCATTGCTATTGACACGGTCGTTACGAAATGCGGAGAGCGGGGCCGCAGAGACCAGAGCAGGCACTGCCAAAGGATGTTGAGGG
>NW_026267310.1:358162-358479 GCF_000697945.3 Frankliniella occidentalis | reverse complement strand
TGGACTGGATAGACGGAGGGCCAACTACCAGGGGGGAGGAAGACGAACAAGACAGAGATGGGCGATAGCCGCGAGTTGGGCGCTGAGAGCTCTCCCTGTGTTGTCACAGAGCCGTGATGCCCTCGGTGATGCCCACAGATTAAACCTTTGCCAGAGCTCGGCCGCTGTGCGACAACTAACTCGGACGGTCCATCCCATCCAGTTCGACGCAGCATTTGCAGAGCAAACATGGCTTCAAGCAAGCAACACCCATCACGGCTATTGATTTAAACCCCACCAGAGAGAGAGAGAGAGAGAGAGAGAGAGAGAGAGAGAGA
>NW_026267310.1:355209-357381 GCF_000697945.3 Frankliniella occidentalis | reverse complement strand
GGCGGCCTACCGCACGGCGCTATAGCGCCTGCCATGGCTGGGGTAGGCAGTCCCGTCGACCAGGCGCACGGTGCAGGCCGCCTACCGCACGGCGCTACAGCGCTGCCACGGCCGGGCTTTGCAGGACCGCGGAGACCGCGCGTTCGGCGGGGCCCCGCTGCACGTACCAATTGGTGTTGACTGCCTGGCTCGCCCCGTTCTGGTCGCCTCCGCAAACATTTTGACAGACAGGGTGTGGAGCAGGGGGAGGGGGGGGGGAGCCTGGGGAGTAATGTATGCGTGCCTTGGACTGTCAATCCGGACTGCAGCTCGGCCGGCTCCGCCCGTATTCCATTAGGACGGCGCATGAATAACCAACCAGTCGGGCGGCCGGACCCCCCCTACCCCCTACGGAGGGAGACCGTAGCCCCTGGTTCCCCCGAGAAGAGCCCCGACCTGGTCGCGGAGCGGAGGTGACCTGATGGCGAGTGAACTCCACGCCTGGGGGTACCTGCAACTCGCTCACTCGCTCCGAGTGGCTCCAGGCGCACCCTTAGGCGCCCTTAGGGCTGTGCCGGGCCGTGCGTCCGAGGCTTCATAAGCTCCCCCTGAGGATCCCCAAGGACTGTGCCGGGCCGTGCTGTGCGCCGCAATAGATTTCGTGTTATAAAACTAATTCTTGAGGTGCGGGGGGGAGGGCGCCGCTCTCCCGCGGCGCGGCCAGCGTCGTCCTGGCGGGGGTTCTCGGACGTGTGGTGGGGGAGCACGTAGGGGAGAGGGGGCGAATGCAAAGCAGCAGGAACACTTTCAGACGCGCCCGGTCCGTCGTCATTTGCATTGAGGGCGTCCCCGCGGGTCCCCGCCTGTCCCCGCATTTGCCGTGCGCTGTTTCGCCCCGGGGTCTACCAGCAGAGGGTGCGGGGGCGGGGCCCCTGTCCGTAGCAGCGCAACGCCGCCGTCGCCGCCAAGGCGTTCCACAGGTGGTGTGGCGTGCGGCGTGGCGTTCCCGTGTCCTTGCTCTTGTCACGCCCTTTCTAGGGGCGTTCCATCATCAACAGGTGCGTTTCGCGTTATACGCGCGAATATGAAAAAAAAGTGCACACGTCCAGGCATCCCCATAAAAAAAAAGGGGGAAGAAAACTCATGTGGAGTGCTAGTGCTGTCCTCGGCGGTGCGGTGCGTTCCCTCCAGGGGCCAAGGGAAGGGGCCAGAGCAGAAGTCGTGCGGCGATTCCGCGGGATTCCGCGCGATTCCGTCTTGCGGATGCCCCGGGGGGTACAAGGGCAAGGCGAGGCGCAAGGCCAAGCCGTGGCGCGTGGAGCGGGCGGGCTGAGGTCTGCAGCAGCGCGGCTAAGGGCCAGAGCGGCGCATAGCGACACACAAACACACGCGACCGTATGGCGTGGAGAGGGGCCACACGCTCAAACGGCAACAAGTGTCTAGTTGCCTTTTTTCTCTTTTCTTCTTTCCTCTTTTTTTTCTCTCGTTAGCATGGGTCGGGGCTCAAGCGGAGTGGCGGCGGCGGCACGCACGGTTGGGCGAGCGCACGAGTAAAGGCACCATGTGCAGAGACGTTTGATGTGTCTAAACTGAAAAAAAAGGGTGCTATGTATTGACTTTTAGGGTCGTTAGTGACATAGTGTGTTTGCAAAGGCGCTACTCGCCTCCCGTTTTCGGTTGTATACGTGCCGTTTCCGTTATATATTTTAAAGGTGCCTTTGTACAGGCACTATAATTGCCAAACATAGCACCTTTGTTGAAGGGACTGTTATTTAACTAACGCCTCTAAAAAGACAGTATATAGCACCTTTGTTTTCCCAGTGAAGAAGAAAAGTGAATGTGGCAAATACTGACGTACTAAAGGACTCCATAGTTGATTCCGCGACGATAAGGTAGGTAGTACACCGCAGAGAGGCTGTTGCTGTTCTCGAGGCGCAGAAGCGGGTGTGGCCGATGCTCTCTACGGCTCGTCCAGGTCGGGCCCCGGCAATGTTTGCAGAGTCGTTTGTGAAGGGGGCAGAGGGGGAGGGAGAGGGCGTTGTCGCGCGACCGAAGGGGGACGCGCCGCCGCAAGATTCTGCTGCCATAATTACCCGGAGGAAGGTCCTTGTTAATTAGAGGGGGTCTTGCACCGAAGGCCCGGCCCGGCCCGGCGGACGGGTCAAGTAGATGACTAGGCGGGTCGGGCCGCCG
>NW_026267310.1:353236-355059 GCF_000697945.3 Frankliniella occidentalis | reverse complement strand
CCCGCCGCCCCCGGCTGTTCTGTCGTCCTCCGAAGGGCGGTGGGTTTAGGCCGAACATGAGACAAGGTAAACCTCGAGGCTCGTCACCGCATTGTAAAAATGCAAAGTAAATGGAATTGTAAATAAGTGTGGATTCAGAGTTCACGCTCGCTTTTAGGGAACTCTGAATCCACCTTAACTCTAGCGTGCATCGACATCAAACATCAAACAAAACATTGCGGCATCAATACAACGGGTTAAGAAAGTATGCATTTAGGCTGCAGTGTATAGAGAACATATAGTTTGGGTGGGTGAGCGCGGCAGCGCGGCGCGACGGGAACGGAGAGCCCGTTGGATGACGCACAAACGTACAACACAAGCTGACGCACAGTGGCTATACCCCGCACGGCCCCCGCCCCGCCCGCGCCCGCGCACTGTATAATATGCCGTATGTAAATAAGAGAACGCTTGCCTGCTTTGGGCCTTCGCCCCCCTCGCGCCGTGCACCTTCAGCCGTGTGTGTTCAGCTCCGTCCTGCTGCGAGGCCTGCCGCTGGCCTGCCGCTGGCCTGCCGCACATTGGTCGGCTGCTGCCTGTTTGGGGCCCAGCGCCCAGGACCCGCCCGTGGCCATTCTCCTCCACCTGCCTCCTTTAGGCGCTTTACGCGAGGCGGCCACGTGTAGCCGCGTGGGAGCCGAGAAGGGAAACCCTACGAAAGCCAGGCGAGCGAGTGTGTGTGTGTGTGTGTGTGAGTGTGGCTGTGGCTGTTCACGGACAGCTTTATGACGACCAACGCAATAAAGCTCTGCTGCAGCCCCACCGTGAGGGATGTGGCGTCGCTGGGCGTGGAGGGTGGTCCATTGCAAGAGAGAGAGAGACAGAAGAGGGGGTGAAGGTGAAGGGAGGTGGCCCTTCAGGACCTGCTCCGCGCCCACCGCGCCAGCATTTCGGGCACAACAGCAACAGCCTCATAAAACGTCTGCCTATCTCATCCTTGCGGAGGTTATGTGGAAGTAGTGGCGGTATAGGGGTCAGGTGAGAGCGAGCGAGAGAGCGAGAGAGAGAGAGAGAGAGAGAAGTAGTAGCAAAGCCGTGACGGGCAGCAGGTGAGCTGCTGCTGGGGCCATTATATGGGGCCGGGTCGGGGTGCCGCCCCCACCCCTACCTCACCACGGGGTGTTCCAGGAAAAGGGGGGGGGGGGTCGTGTCAACGAGCCTGTGTTGAGAAGCAGCAGCGGCAGTGGCCCGCTTGTAGCACGCAGTGAGGACGCACAATCGCTTGAAAAGATTGTTTGTTTGGCATAAAGGCACGCAGCGCTATGCAAGGGAGAGAGGGGGGGAGGGGGGAGGAGACCGCGGCCCTCATGTCTTCCTCCTTTGCATCCGAGCAGCCCCCTCGCAGACTGCTGTGTCTGTGCGACCCCGTGTCTGCCTGCCACCATAGAGTACCATGCCGTGTTGGCTGAAAGTTTTCCTTTGTAACTTAACTAAACTAAACGCTGCTTTCACAGAGCTAAATGTTTTACACCAAAAACGTTTCCGTTATGCTAATCTACTAGAGAATAATTACACGTGCTCATGCAATATCATTACTGTCTCAGCGGCATTTTATATTGCGTTATGGAGGCCGCAGAGAGCAGACGACCCCGCCCCGGGGCCCGGGGGGCGAGCGGAGCACCCTCCAGCAGCACGTGTGTGCCTATCTTATTTGGACGCGCCTGACTGCCAGAGTGGTTATCGGGTTGTGCACGCCCCGGCCCTGGACCCCTCCGGGCGGTAGCAAAGAGGAGAGAGAGAGGGGCGGCAGAACACGGTGCCGCCATTCTCCCACCTTATCTCAGTAG
>NW_026267310.1:351697-353136 GCF_000697945.3 Frankliniella occidentalis | reverse complement strand
CCCCTGCACCCCCAGCCCACCCCGCAGGGGGCCCGCGCGCTGCATACCGGAGAGGGGCTTTACCAGCACCTCTTAAATTCTCATCGCCTCAGCGGATCGGTCCGGTCCATTTCGGGCGGCCATTAAGATGCACCTCGACAGGGCAACTGCCTCCCTCTCCCCCATCCCTCTTCACCCCTGGGACGAGAGTATTTACTTATCTCCGCCCCCGCTCCTGCGACGGCCCCCGACGTTAAATTTATTTAAGGTGAAATAAACGAGTGTGATTCTGCGGATGCAGTGTCTTTTTTTGTTCCAGTTTCAGGACGTTACCGACGCGAGCGCGGGTTGCGATGGTTTGTTCGATGATTGCGGCTGGGAGCAGCGACGCAGTGGCAGAAGAAGTCAGACTGGGAGAGCGAGCGAGAGATAGAGAGAGAGAGACAGATAGAGATAGAGAGAGAGAGTCGTGATGAAGTTTTTCATCCGCATTAACATAACGGTGGAGCTATGGCCATAGAGAGAGGGGAAGGAAAGTAGTGGGTAGGGGGAAATGGGGGCGGGGGCGGAAATAAAAGCACGCGGGCCATTTGGCTCGGGTGATAGCTCCCTTTTGTCCCTCTTTTTTTTTTGTTATTTCTGGACATCGAATGGTTTGTTTGGTTCCACAAAAATCTGTCTGTTCCGAGGCCGCCACTGATACGGCTTCGTCAATTATCCAACTTTTTTTTCCTCTTTTAAGCTGGTCGAAGGTCGTGGTCGACAAACAAATGTGGTAACACTTGGCAAAACAACTGCGGGAATATAACTAACATAAACATCAACGACGACAATAATTACGCTCTCTCGCTTGAAAGCGCCCCGCGGCGAGGTTGACCAAACTCCAACCCCCCACCCCGCCACAGAAATATCCATTTTACATGACGTCCAGCTGTGATTCCGTTTTCTATTACCAGTTCGCGATTTTCGGTGTGGGGAGAGACGGAGAGAGGTTTGCTCCGACGAGATTTACGAAGTTGTCATATTTAACTTTCTTCAACTCGGCCCCTGCGGGCTCCCCCGGGCCCAGCCCCTCACAATGGCTGCTGGATATCGGTCGGGTACCACAGGGCGGCACAACGCCCGCCGCGCCAGGACCGGCCCACTCCCACTCCCGGCCAGACAGTTTGCAATTTCGTTTTGGGCAAAGTCTGGTAAGTTTCGATGTTGTTTTGGGAGGGTCGGTTTGCGTTATTGTGCCCCGAGTGACGCATTGTATTTGTTATCCCCTCCCGATGGAGACAAAAGGCGGCGGCGGCGGCGGCCGCGCCACGCCACGCGTCCGGGACACACGCGGCGCCCGCCGGCATGCTACGTCAGCCACTCGCGACACTTTCTTTTATTTACCCCCACCCCTCCGCCCTTCCAGGCCTGCTCACTTCCACTCGCGTTGAACGCCGATGTGGCGTCAACCCCCCCCC
>NW_026267310.1:341940-345627 GCF_000697945.3 Frankliniella occidentalis | reverse complement strand
GTTAGTGTTTCAGGAACTCCTCCGCTGAGCACCGCCTAATATTGGACGCACAATCTGTACGAAGGGTTCAACATAGGTTCAACACACGTACAAGTGCACAATTACCGAGTTGAACTTTTAAGTATTCAACTTGTTGAACAGTTGAACACTCTTACACGTGTTTACCGGTTTAACACTCTGTTTATCAGTGAGGACAGAGGGACGAACTGCTGGACGTCGAGGTCAGTCGTCTCCTCAAGGACGAGATGGAGATGAGAGGTAACATCAATAACATCATGATGATGAGAGTGCTCGGGGGTTTTACCCAATCTGTGCTGGACCAGGCACCAGGCTCGCTGCGCGGCGGTCCCCCAAAACGAAAAAGCAAAAAAACAAACAAAAAAAAAAACAACACACATTCTGTGTTTTATTTTCGTCCCCGAGGGAGAAAGACCGTTTCTTGTGAGTTCGTTCGTCGACTCACTCGAAAAAAAAATAATAATGACGTAAAATAATGGATACACATGTTTGTGCCAAAGAGATGGGATTGTAGGCCCTCGCCGCGTAGGCCCTGAGGGAGACCGGGAAGGGGGGGAGGGGGTGAGGCCGGACTCGGCTCAGCTCTGGTCGCCAACCCCTTGTGCAGAGCGTGTCCGAGCCTGTGTGTATGTGTGTGTGCGTGCGCGCGCGCGCCTGCACGTCCATCTCTGTTTGAGTCCGACCCGAACAAGTGTTTGGGACGGCCATAGGGCAAAGGGCAACATCCTGCCAATGCCGGCGCGTTTGCTCGTTAGCGGCGGCTCCGAAACAAGAACCAGTAGTAGTGGCAGTGGCCATACAACGAACTGCGCAGTTTGGTTCGAGGTTTTGGGCAGGTGTGAGCAGGTGGTGCGCGGCACAGGGCGTTGGGGTTGGGCTGAGCAGGTGCGGGGCGTGGGGCTGGGCAGGTGCACGTCGTGTTATCCTGCGTTACATGCGGCACAATAAAAGCTCACTCCCAATCGGATTGCGCCCGTAATGTTTTGGTAAACAGCCGACCTTGTAGTAAATTTTTGCTCGGCGCCGCTGGTACCGACAACAAACCTTGTTTCTACGCATTCCGGCCCTCCTTTCTGTAGGTGTCCTTTTTCCGTTTTAACTACCCCCGTAAATGGGCTAACTAACCTTGCGCAGCGCGCGCGCGCGGGACGCTCAAACGGTTGCAGGGGAGACTCGCCAGTGTCGTTTACAGAAAAGAGAGGAGTTGTTGTTCGCCTCGCGGTCCGCGGCTCGCAGGAGCAGGCCGCCCAGGGCTCCGGGCGGTGGCGAAGAATGGCGTCATTAGGGCAGCAAAGTGCCGTCCCGCCCGTGACAGCGGGTCCCGCGCGCGGAGTTGATTAGAAGAGGGGGGAGGAGAGGGGGGAAAGAGCAGGGCAGGACGTTGCACTTCTCGGCCCAGAAAATATGCTCTGGGATGAGGAGGGTTCACGCCGGGCCTTGCTCGGCTGCCGGGGGGACAATGGAGTGTCGTTGACATTTGTCCACGCCCGGCGAGACACCCGGGCACCCGTGGGAGAGGAAGTGGGGGAGGGTGTGGGGAGAGAGGGGCGTGAAATTTCAGCTCTATTTTCGTGTTGGCTATCTGTCTCTCTCTCACACTCGGCTCTGCTCTGGTTCTGTCCCTCACTCTGCTCAAACTTTCCCGTTGGCGTGTGTGGTGTTGCGGGCAGGTTACAGGGTACATAGCAGATCAAGCGCTATGCCCTTTGTTTTAAATCCTTTTGAAATTTTGGAACGTCTTGCTCATTTTTTCGAGAGAAAAAGAAATCACGTATAAAAGTGTTTACTCAGTAAACAGTAGAGGGCTCCGTTTTGTTTAGGGGACCCACCCCGCACCCCGTCCCCAAGCTCTCTTGGCCAAACCGTCGCCTCCCCGTAGTCCCAGGCGGTCTGATATTAACTTCCGAGACGGGGCATCGCGGGGGAGGGGGTGGGCAGGGGCGGGCATCTTGTGTGTACCGCGCCTACCCCCTCTCCATGGGACAACTTTTGCGACAAGGGATCAACTGCGACACACGTACCACTAGTGAGGGGAGTGGGGGGAGGGAGTGGGCAAGACATGGCGGCGAAGAATAGAGGGTTAGAGAGCGACAGCGGTATTGGGGAGGTGGGGGGCAGGCGCGAGGGGAGGAGGCGGCTCATTTTAATTTCGGCCACCTCAGCAGTCTTTGACGTGCCTCGCCCTCGCTCGCCTTTTCTCTCTCCTAGCTAGCGAATAAATCACGATGATGTCAGCTGTGCGGTCGGCTGTCTCTACCCCCCCAGCCCAGCGACACTCCAACGATGCACGGGATCCGGGTTGGGAGCGCAGTCACAGTTCTTACAATTTTCTTCACACGTAAAAAGTCGTTTTTCGTCTTAAGTAAACTAAAATAGTGCACCAGAAATTTTATTCGAACAAGAATAATTTACTTTTAGATACAAACAATTTAATAATTGAAAAGAAAATTTCTATAAAATTTTTGCATTGTTGTTGAAGGAGAAAATTAAACTAGTGAAAAGACGAGTACTAATGTAGGTGGCTGTTTCTGGTTGTAGTGTATTGAATAGAAACTGATTCAGGATAACCTGGCATATTCACGCCGATGAACGTGGAAGCTTCCCCTCACATCAACATCCCCCATCTCCCTTCTGCTCGTGAACCGGTTTCCTCCGCGCAACGTCTGGACTTGCGTTCGGTCTAGAGAGTGTAGCGGAAGTGGTGGAGTCCTCCGAGGGCAGAAGTTATGTAGCTAGCTCGTTCATAAAGGGTGGAGTCAGAATGTACAGCCCCCTTGAGCAGCGAGCATGGCGTAGAGGGGGAATCAGGGAGGGCGATAGGAATAGAGAAGAGAGGGAGGGAGGAGGAGGCAATCTGCCGCGCCTCAGTAAGCGCAGGGAAAGGGGGAGGAAGAGAGTAGAGGAGGGGGTTTGCGTCCGAGAAAGTGAGATCTTAGCGTTAAATAAAAGAATGAGCTGGTGAAAGCGAATTTTGTTTTCAAAGGAGTTTTACGCCCTCAAAGCGTGCGCGGATAGGATATTGTATACACTTCCGTGGAAGGGGGAAGGCGGCCACAATAAATGGGTGGTGGACGACGCTTTCCGTTTCCAATCATCGCATAAGTAATGAGAAAAGATTATTATTCATAGAAAAAACTGCGCCATTTCATTCAATTTTATTTAAGCGAAAGCGTAGGAGCCTGGAGCAGATTTTTGCGGTCTTCATATTTACTGAACACAATTATCAACACGCAGACTAACGATGCCATATTGTAAACAAGACCAAAGTAATTGTTGGGTGTCCGAAACTGTTCCAGCCCGTAATTAGGTTACTCAGTGCAGTGAGTGGGGCCATGCTGTTTTCCCCCCTCCACCTATGCCTCTCCCTCTCCTTACGCGACGGGTTGCTGCGGGGAGTGGCGTGGCGAGGCGCGCGACGCCGCTGCTGTCCCGGTCCAGACACCCATCTCCCCCAAATAACCAGACTCCTGGGAGGTCGTTAGACGCGTCCTCCCTCCTCCGCGTGCGCGTCCTTCACCCCCACCCCTTTCTCCCCTTTTCCAACCCCTTCCCCCCTAACCCTTCCCAATTTAACCTCGTCAACCTGCCAAGCGGATTTTCACGTGCCAGCGGCGGGGTGGCGTCCCAAGCAGCAGGAGCACGATGTGAAAGGCAAGGCGAGGGGGGGGG
>NW_026267310.1:336960-341890 GCF_000697945.3 Frankliniella occidentalis | reverse complement strand
CTTCTCTCTTCTATGTCTCTGTCTATCTCTCTCCCTTTTCTCACCGACCTCCACCACCACCTCCCCCACCACCACCCTTCACAGCCTTCAGCCCGACGCGCAGCCCCGACCCAATCGCCCCCCGGCCGGCAGCCCGGCTGGCAGGGCAGAGCCAATCCAATAAAGCTCGGGTCTGGCCTGGCCGGGCTGTTTAAAGCTTTTGCGGGAGGCCTGTTTGTACTTACAAAGCACCACTCCCGGCTGCCCGCCCGGCCCCGCTCGTGGTCGTGGTGCCGTAGGGGCGGCGCAGACAGACGCCCCGGCTCGCAGTGCAACGTGATTCTCCACGTGGCCTTAATCCATACTCACTGACCACAACGTAGTCGTCGTCGTTGTCTACGACAACCCTCGTCGCGGTCGACGCTCTCCTCCATACTCACCGAAGTCCGTGTCGTCGCTGAAGTCCTCCTCCTCCTGTAGGTCGAAGTCGCTGCAGGACGAGTCGCTGTCCGTGTCCAGGTCCTGCTGGTCGGCGCGGTGCCGGTGGCCGCGGTGGCCGCCGTGGTGGCCGGAGCCGTGGTGGCCGGCGCCGTGGTGACTGCCGCTGCAGCCCCACTCGCCGCCGCCGTTGTTGTTGTTGTTGATGTTGTTGTTGGCGTGGCTCGAGTCGTTGTTGTTGACGCAGTGGTGGTAGTCCGCCTCCTCGGCCGACAGCTTGTTGTAGCCCTTCTTGTTGTTGTTGATGGAGCCGCTGCTGCTGCTGGTGCCGATGCTCCCTGCAACAGATGAAGACAGGGTAATCGCGTTACTTCCTACGTCCTGAATATAATTTCGCGAGAAACATTCCACACTCAATTATTTAACGCCGGGCCTGGCCCGTGGGTAGCCTGCCTGCCTCGTGCTCGTCTCTTACTTTCCCGTAATACCCCCCTCCACCCCCCTCGCTCCCTCCGTCCGCCCGGCCTCCAGACTCCGTGGCACGGCGGTGGCGCTCTCTTCTTGCTATTTTTCACGCGTTGATTAAAAATTCCAGCAGGTATGTTATTCATCTCCACGGTACGGGGTGGGCGCGCTCGCTGCGGCGGAACGGGCGGCCCACCACAAAAAGGCGCGCGGTTAGAGGGTGCCGCCCCGCCTCGCCCCACCGGGTGCTTCATACAGGAACGCCCCGGCCGAACCCGCCCCGCCCCGACAGGCAGGCACACCGTTGGGGTCCCGGCTCGGCTTCCGCTTCCACTCGGCCAGATTCCAGCGGCTCGGGCTCCAACTTTGACGGAGCACAAAGGCTCCTGGCCGCGCGAGGGCTTGGCTTGCTGCGCTGCTGCTGCTGCTGCCTGCGCCAGGCGAGGGCAGCGCCGAGCGCGTGTAAAAATAAAAAAAAAAGCTGTTTCACATTCAAAGAGTCTAGACGAAGCAGAGCGGGTACCTCTCTACCAGGTGCGCGCGGACTGAGACGATTGGAAAGTTTAAAGTAGTAGAGAAACAGAAAGCAATGGAAACAAATAAGCCGTACAACACCCGGGGACCCAAGTTCATTCACCAATTCCTTCCACGTTTTCCCCATGCCGCCGACCACCATCGATTGCTTTGCTTTCTGTTCCTTTTTATCCTTTCTAATATCCCGAAGTACTTTGCCGCTAGGCTAATGACGCACCCCTCTATCGCGTACCTTCCTCCTCCCTTCTTCTGGCTTTGTCTGGGATTCCAATTTTCTGCGAGAGGTTCTTACGTACTTTGCTGCCGCGGCCGGTGGGGGGGTCTCTACTCTACTCGAGCTTGATAGAAATACCGTGAGGAGGTAAAGGGTCGGGGCGGGGGTGGGGCCCGGGCCTGCCACGCGCTGATCGCCATGCCGCTCGCGTCTGCGTCTGCGTCTGCTCACCCCCCGCCGTGTGCTCGACACGAGTCGCAATCGACTCCCATGACCGGACAGGGGCGAGGCCCCAGCGAGCAGCGCCTTGCTGTGCTCCTTTTACTCCCAGCCGTCTGTTTGTTTCTCGCTATGGTACCGGCTGATTCGGAGAAGACGCAGGTGCGGGCGGGTTCGCCTACCCCAGGGGCCATGGCACCTTTACGGGCAGAGCGAGTAGGCAGGTCCATTCGCACCCGCTCCTCTTTTTCTGAATCACTTGATACAACAACCGTTTTGGCATGCCCTTTTTGCGCTCGCCGCGCTCAACTTTTGCCGGCGCTGGCCCGCGTCCTCCTCGCGCACAGCAAGCAGTCTGTTTGACGAGGATAATAAAGCCGGCCCTCTAGCGCCTCGGCGCCGCCCGCGAGTGCGCCGTGTGCTTCGCTATGCCCAAAGCGCACTGGGATTACCGCGCTCTCTGCGGCGCCTCGCGGAAAGCGCGTGTGCGTGTGTAGGTGTTTGTGTGTGTGTGAACGTGTGTGCGAGAGTGTTAGCGCCGGCAGCAGGTCTGGTCTGATCTGAGGGGGAGTCGGGCGCCGATGTTTTCTCCCGCGGCTGACTAATGCCGCCGCCCCCGCCGCCCCCTCACGCCCGATAAGCTCATCAAATAGCGTGTGCCTTAAGGCCTCCACGGCGCTGGTGCGGCCCGGCCGGGGGGCGGAGGGGACCTTGGCGGCGTGGTGGAGGGCAGCACCCCTCCTCCGCCCGCCCCCGCAGCCTCCTCCTCAGCCCGAAGGGCGTCTCTCCCGGCCGATAGTGAAATATACTGCGCCTGCCTTTACTAAGTGCCTCCCCCTCCCCTCCCCTCCCCTCCAGGGGGCAGGCCGAGGCCGCGGTGGCGTGAAGCGCCTTAAGGATTATCTCGCGCGTAAGGTCGTAGGGCGCGGCGCAGCGGGGAGGGGAGGCCGATGTTGTTCGCCGTGGTATGGTATGATGAGTGGGCGGCGGCGGTGCACTCGAGCGGCTCCAGGGTCAGGGCCAGCAGGGCCTCGTCCTGGCGGCTCCCGCCCTCGGCCACCAGCGGGACGGGGACCGGATCGCGTTTCCCTCACCCCTACTTGTCATGCCGGGGGAGGTCCGGCACGGCCCGCAGAGCTGGGGGCGGAGGGGGTTCTGCCGCCGGGAATGCAAAGTGTACAGTCCGCGGCCCTCCGTCCGGACCCAGCATCCCGCGCCGCCACCACTGCCGCCCCGCAGCGGTAACGAGCTCCGGGAGAACTCTTGAGGTCGGCCGGAACCCCTCCGCGCCACGCTGTTACCGCTCGGTGGGCCGCCGCCGCCCGGCCCGCGGACCCGCATCGGGCCAGAACTTGGCCGGCGACGCACGGCGCGCGCGCGCCCGCAGGAGAGTCAGTGCCCGTGGCCAGCCGCAAGTCTAGGCCACAAGCGCCCCACCGCGCCGCGAATTTGGACGGCTTCAGCGCTGTCTCGCATCGAAGCCTCGATCCCTCATGCTCTCCCTCTCCCCATACCACCTCTCCTTCTCTGGACCGCAGCACCCCCTCCCACTCTCTCGCACAGCCAGCTCCCCGACTCTCCCTTGCTCTCCCCCCCCCCGCCGCCGGCAGCCATATCTTGCTCGTCCAGTCCGGTCACACGTCTGGAAATTGCGTCCTTTTGTCGGCCGCTCTGTGATCATGGTCCGCCCGGCCGCGCCCCGCCCCGCCCCTAATCCCCTATGAGCTGAATGCTGAGAGCTTTCGGCCCGCCGGCTCGCCACAACCCTTCCCTGCCGCCCCGGGGGAAAGAGAGAGGGAGGGGAACGGAGGGGGGGGGGTGAACCACTCAAACACTACGACAGTAAAGCGAAATATTCAAAGTCTCTGCGTGCTGAGCTGCCCTGCAGCCGCCTGCTGCCGGCCCAACGCGAGGTAACCATCCTGAGATGCCAGTCTGGCCTCGGCGCTCGATTCAATTTTCTTATTCTCAGGCTCGCGCGCGGGTTCCCCCCGCCCCACTCCGCCCGCGCCACCACCACAGCTGCTTTTGCTGATTTCAAAAAGTTCCGGATTTGCGCCCGCTCTCCCTCTGGTAGTATGAAAGACTGGCTCGTCGTAGCGGCGGGAGGCGGTTCTGCTGCCGCGAGGTTCTGGGCGTGTCCACGAGGAGGAAAAGGGAGAGGGGGGAGGGGGGTAACTAGGATATGGCTGAAAGTTAAGGGAGAGAACGTTAAGGGAGCGAGTGGCGACGGCTCGGGCGTTACGGCGCGCCAGGCAGCCGCCGCCGTCAAGGAGCTCCCCGGGAACATGGTCATTCCAGAGCATTTCATCCCTGTGGACTGTGGAGTGGACCTCCCCGCGCCAACCGGAGCCGGACGCTCTCTTCGCCCTTCACGAATGGAACGACCGATGGCGCAGCTGCGCGCGTCACTTGCGCACTCCAAATGCGATAGGCCCCCGCCGCCGGCCTGGTGGCGCGACTGGCCCGACTGGCTCTCGTCCATGGGGGGTGGGGTCACATGTACGCGAGGGATTTGTGGCGGGGACACGCCGCTGGGTGCGTTGCGCTCTGGGCGCGACCACATCACAGGCAGCAGCAGCAGTAACAAGCTACGCACGTTATAGAAGTTTACCTCTGCAGGCCTGTACCGTGTGCCGTCCGGCGCGTATCCTTTTGCGAGCTAATTCGTCACCAGACCCATACGCTCCCCGCCTGCTCCCCAAACGCACCGCGCAACCCGAGCAGCCCCGCTGCTGCCAACTAATAGTCCAACTAGGTTTGCAGTCCGGCCCCGGCCCACCGTCCAGGCCGACCCCCCGGTAATTACGTACCCGCCCCTGCTGCCCCTGCTGCCCCTGCTGCCCCTGCTGCTGCTGCTGAGCGTAATCCGGGCATTAAGGAGCAGCTACATGGGAGGCCCCACGCCCTCCGCCCACCCCTCCGGGTCACAGGTCAGCGGCGTATGCGTCAGGGTCGTGACTACTCCAGGGCCGCCGACAAGGTTCACCCCGTGCGTCATACTGTATGAGCCAGCTCGAATACACTGGAATTACACTCACAGAACAGAAATGTATAAACTCCCCCCCTCTCTCTCCCCCC
>NW_026267310.1:327332-328860 GCF_000697945.3 Frankliniella occidentalis | reverse complement strand
GTGGGGTGTAGGGCGGGGGGAGGGAGGGGGGAAATCTAGCGCGCGTCATATCGAACCCGCGGCATCAAATCGAAGTGAGCAGCGCGCGCCCGTAAATCCGTCAGCCCCGCGGCCGGCCCGAGGCCCTCCCGCATTCATTGGCAGCGGCTCCATATTAATTTGGCCGCAGCGCCAAGCGCACGCGCGCGCTTGCGTATGCCAAACCTTTTCATTGTCCTGAAAAACAAAACAAAAAACAAAAAAGGAAATAAATATTTGTGTATCTGCCTCACACACATTGCACATACGGTGCGAGTGCGCGGCTGGTGCGTTATGGAGTTGGGCGCAGAGCGTGGAAAACGGGGTTCCCTCTCCCCCTGGCCGTGCTTGTTTGTCTTTTCGTCACGACGGATCAGGGGATTATTGCAGCCTTGAGGAAACATTTGCTAGTTGACGTTTATGCTGACAGGCTAGAGAGTCCCTTCACACGGCGTCATCCCCTTCCGTTCACAAAAGGCTGGAGGGGGAGGATTAGGCTGGCACTGCGGCGCCGCCCGCCTTGTGCCGCACGCGCGCCCACTCCCCCCTCCCCTCCTCCACCTCGCGCGCGCGCTCAACTGCCCTCGACTCTACAAACTCTCTGGAGGGGAAGTCCCCCGCGGTGACGGGTTGGCCGGGTCTGACGGCGCGCCTGTCACCCCCCCTCCCCCCTCCTCTCCAGATGATCCTCCTCCTCCTCAAGTCGCAGGCTCCAACCAACAGGTTAAGGAGAGCGGGCGGGCGGGGCGCCCCCGTCCCGCCATCCTGCCGTCCCGCGCGCGACTCTTGGGAGACGTCAACCTCATCTTCATTCCCTCCCCCGAGCAGCGCCTCGATTCGGTCTGAGCCGCCTCTGCTGCTGCGCGCCGCTGGCTCGCGGGGCCTCTCCCCTTGAAGAGCGCCGCTCCGAGCAGCCTGAAACAACAGCGGCGGCGCGGTAGCTGCGGGCCGCGTGGGCGGGCCGTGGGCGTGTTTTACTGGAAGCGCGTGGGGATAAAGCGGAAGGTTATGCGGTTTAAAAAAAACCCGCCGCGATTGTTCATTTTCTTTGTCTTCTCCGTATCTTAAAGAATCCCCCGTAATAAAAAAAGAGACAAACATTCTCGACATTTTAAACTCTGCGCAATAGAATTCGAAGCTTGCTTTGTTTTTGTTCTCTCGCATCTGCTTCTCTCGGACGGGTATGTGGCTGCGTTCCTGATCAGAATACAGCGCAGAAACAACCTCCGCAAACAAGTTAGTACTTTCTTCCTTTTATTATGATTGATTGTTTCTTGGCGTTTAGTATAACATCGCTATGGCGGTGTGCCTTTTCTTCGTTATTTAATTTAATAAACCGTGCAGCAAGGCAAGAGGCTGAAGAATTTTCATTCCTCTCCTCCCACCCACTTTTTAGTGCTTCGCATGACTCAGGCCTTTCGCCCCCCGTGGGGGGGTCGGCTATTTAGCTTTGGCAGTATGGAGGCTGCTGAAAAGGGCCGACCTAATGCGATTTCTCGCCCGCGCACTG
>NW_026267310.1:326099-327282 GCF_000697945.3 Frankliniella occidentalis | reverse complement strand
TGCAAAATTAAGAAAACTTCTTAAATATCATAATCTGTTCTTACGTTTAAGAACAACTGAAAATGTTATTAAATTTAAGATACATTTTGGTCTTAAATTTCAGAATATTTTTTACAGTGGATGTGTTCCGTCGTGTTTTGTGGGAACCTGAGAGGAAACGTGTGCTGCCCGACAGGCGAACTGAACGTGTAAATCGAATAAAACAGAAGCAGCATTTCTTTCCTATTACAATAGAAAGTTCACAGCAGGCTGGATCCAACACGGTGACACCATACAAACATTGTCTGATTTTCTGAGGAAAAGGGGACAGTTCTTAAAGGAATTCCGCTTGTTGAAAGCTTCTCATTTTTGTGAGAAGTTCATTCATTGATCAACCTCAAAATCTGGGGAATTTTCCTCAAATTGAAGGGAGCTCCTTCAAGTTTTCCTTTTTTTCTCAAACGATCAGACTGTGTTATCGGTTTTAATCTTGGATTTTCGGACAGAGCCCACTCTCTTCCCAGTCGCTTTTTCTCTCCCTCCTAAACCATCCCCTCCCCTCCTCCCGGTCTTTGGTGAAGGTGCAAGCCAATCCGCGAGTGCTGGCGAGGGAGGAGGAGGGGGAGGGAGGGGGGGGGGGTGCAGGAACCGGGCGGGAGCTGCAGGAATTTCAATAGCACGATGTGTGCGCACCACAAGCACAAGTCCCAGCCCGGCCCCGCACCTTGAACGGTGTGTGTGTGTGTGTGTGTCTGTGGGCGCGCGCACCAGAGAGAGAGAGAGCGAATACTGAACCCCTACTGACTGCTGCAGAAGGGAAGATATGCCGGCCGAGCAGCCCCCTAGCTCTAGCCCACCCCCCTCCACTTCCTCCATCTCCTGTCAATGTGTGTTGTTGCAGTAGCAGCACCGACAGACAGTCCTTGCACCACCGTTCGAACTTGGGGGACCCTCCAACAGCCACCCTCACCCGCTTGCCGCCACCACCATCCACCATCCGCCCTCTGTCGCTCAAAAGGTGATTCGAAAAATGTAAACGAACAAAAAAGAAACGAGAATCGTAGCGGAATATTTATGAAGACGACGGCGCTTCCATCAGGAGCAGCGGCGCGACAAAGCGGGCGCATACAAATGGGAAAACGTCCGACTTTCATTAAATCAAAAGGGAAGGTGGGGGAGGAAGGAAAGTGAAGGAACCCGGGGG
>NW_026267310.1:319260-321419 GCF_000697945.3 Frankliniella occidentalis | reverse complement strand
ACAAAAATTATTTTTGCCGAATTTTTTGGTCAACTTTTATTTTTGACCTGTAAAAGTGAATATTTTGAATCAGAATTTCGAAATGAACATGATTACGGATTTTGACCGCTCCGGTCTCTAAAAATAGCTTGGACCATCAAGAAAACGAAACGCATGTCGACAGAAAGTATTTTGTTTCGTTTGGGAGAACCAGCGTTTCTCCCTGACCTCTGCAGGCCCAATTTGTAGCGTTTTCGGCCTTTCTGAGGGCTTCAGGCCCCTTCCCTGCACCCACACCCACGGTGACGGACCCTGAAGGCTCTTCGGGCACTCCAACAGCACAGCGACGAGTTTTAGAAACCGGCGCCGACACCACCAGCCGTTTTGGGGGGCGACAGTAGCGCTCTAGTGGCGGACTTCGGAAACAACATCAAGTTTCGTAGTACTTTGGGGGCTTGGGCAGTGGAGCGGAAGGGATACCCGCATGAAAATAAGTATATACAGATGACACTTTGGGGTATACTTTTGTTAAAGTATACATTACGTATACATAAGGTATAGCAGATTGGAACCGCAATACTTTGGTGACACTTTTGGAATACTTTTTTGATGCTTTTTGTATACTTTTTTTTTATACTTTTTAGACACTTGGGCAGGCACATTTTTGGCTTCTTTTTCCCATGCGCGGGTAGGAGTTTGTTTTAATAAAACTGCCAACACCGTGTTGATATTTTGAAACTTTAACGTTTGTCCGTAGGACAGACTTATTTTTCAAGTGACCAAATCGGAAGAGAGTGGTGTCACAGATCGTGTTTAAACTTTTTCAGGGGGTGAACCTAACCAAAATACCGAGTTACCTACCATGAATCATCCCAGAAATAACTAGGAACGAAATTAGAAACAGTGAAAAGAGGCGAAAAGAGTACTGTATCACACTTGAGTTTGCAGAGTATATTTCACACAAACTATATATTTTTGACTGTTTTAAACATTTCGGAATGTATACTAACATATGCTTATCAAAACCCATGAGAGAACATCAGAAAACCTTGAGCTGTTAAGAGTCGTGCCTGCAATGATAGACAACTTCATAACCAAATGTAAGTGCTCACCGCCTCTTCACTGTTTCTAATTTCGTTCCTAGTTATTTCTGGGATATGATTCACGGTAGGTAACTCGGTATTTTGGTTAGGTTCACCCCCTGAAAAAGTTTAAACACGATCTGTGACACCACTCTCTTCCGCTTTGGTCACTTGAAAAACAATCAGACATTATGCTGGATTTAGCCTAGTTTTGTGAGTGAGGCGCCACATGAAGCGCTTCACTTTATGAGGAAGTTGCCCAGTGTGGCGGAGCGTAGCGGGAAACAAAACAAAGCACCATAACCTACGAGAAGGAATGCTTTATATCGCGGATTAAGTTCTTTTCTCGAAGTGCTATGTGAATGCATAGGTGTACATAAAGGCTGCACATTGATTGAAACCTTGTCAAATACTGCTTTCTGGATGTATCGCGTAGTTTTCTGTTGTTGCTTTCTGCTTTGTTTTGGTTCCCCGCTACGCTTCGCCACACTGGGGCAGCGTTGCCAACATCCAGCCGCCAGAGGGCGGTACGGGAGGCCCGTCAGGGCGGTATTTTGGGTGCCAGGGCGGTACGGACGTGAAATTGCCTACCTTTCGGGGGCGCAAACGCGTAGTATTATTTTAAAGAAACAAAATTACGCCAATTTTCTTTTGTTTTTTCAAATATTTGATACATTTCCCTTTGGAAGCTGTAAGGACACCTCCAATGCCTTTTGGGGACACGAGACTACCCGTGACCTGGCCACCCCAGCGAGGCACCCCCGGGTACCTCACTCTCAATACACGGAGATTCCCAGAAAAGGGCGGCCGCGGCGCCTCCGGGTTCACGCTGGGCAACTTCCTCATACTCCTCAGCCTATCACAGCCGTGATGACTGAGCTTGCGGCCGCGGCCAATAGCAGTGAGGTGAGGCGCCTCATGAGGCGCCTCATGAAGCGCTTCACCACGAAACTAAATCCACCATTAGTCTGCCCTACGGACAAACGTTAAAGTTTCAAAATATCAACACGATGTTGGCAGTTTTATCAAAACAAACTCCTAACCCTTCCCCTCCCCTGCCCCGGCCTCCGAAGTACTACGAAACTTGATGTTGTTTCC
>NW_026267310.1:317585-317900 GCF_000697945.3 Frankliniella occidentalis | reverse complement strand
TGTCTGTCTGTCTGTCTGTCTGTCTGTCTGTCTGTCTGTCTGTCTGTCTGTCTGTCTGTCTGTCTGTCTGTCTGTCTGTCTGTCTGTCTGTGTCTCTCAAAAAATATACACGTGGGTGGAGAGCGCCGTGCTGCATAGGCGCGCCCTTCGCAGCCACGTCCGGCGGGTTTGCCTACCCTCCCCATCACAGGGGCTCTCCCTCGAGCGCTCTCCTCTCTCCCGCCGCCGCATAAAAGGGCGTGGTGACGTTTTATTCCCCCGGATGGCAGGCGAGGCTTGGCAGGGGCGGGCAGACGGATGGGCAGGCCGGGCAGA
>NW_026267310.1:307709-311630 GCF_000697945.3 Frankliniella occidentalis | reverse complement strand
TGTGGGCTTTCCAACCTTTTTCTGTAAAGTATCTCAATAGAACTACTTTTCAATTTCCTCTGCCTCTCACTTCTTCCGGCAGCTGAAATGCGTTTTAGTCTGCGCGGCGGCTGCATGGCCGTTTCCTCCTCCCCCCCTCCTCAAGGATCGAGCCTATCGTCTATAGCACCGTTCTAGGCCGACTCGCCTCCGCCCTCCATACTCTTCTACCCTCCACCCCTGTGAATAGTTAACTTTGTTCATGCTTCTCGGCCGGTACGAAATTTTCTTGAAAATGAGACAATTTTGTTCCGGGTAGGATGACGACATGGCGTGAGCACGAAACTGTCAACACCACACCACCACCATCCTTGCGACAATTGTTCTCCTCCCCCCCATTTCAGCGTTACATATCCATTCCCTTCACAGGAGGGGCGCTGTCGGCCCCGGCCAGCGGGCGGCCCAACTGGCTGCGGTTTATTGACCATGAATTTGACGCGAGCGTGACGGGCGCGGCACGCTCGACCCTGGCTCCGGGCGCCGGCCTTGTCCGGCCTCACGGTCACCGAATCACTAAAACGAGCCGCCGCGGGGCTGTATGCCGGGTGGGGCGGCCGGCGGCCCTGGTCTTGCGAGCGACGGCTGTCGGCGAGCCGGCCGGCGAGGACATCACCCCGCGGGGAGGCCCTTCTATGTTTGTGATGTCGTTGCAGCCCCCCCCCCTACAAACTCACATACACACACACGCTTACGCTCCAAATATAACCTTTCGCGAATGAGAGAAGCCCCCCGAAAGCATAGCAGTGCTACACAAACAGCGGAGTTGTATAAAATACCTGCTAGAGTCGTGTATTTTGTTGTTGTTGTTGTTGCCACCTGCAAGAGTTTTTAATGGGGTTTCCAAAAGCTTCTCCATCCGTCCACACTAGTGGCCCTCTAGCCAGATGGCCCCGCCGCCAGATGGCCAAGTTCGCCCAGTCCGCTCATGGAGTGCACTGCAGGTGCTGCTTCTTCCACGGGGCCGAGCCGAGCCGGGCCGAGCCGGGCCGTATCGAGGCCGAGGCCGAGACTCGGCCCCGACAAGGAGGCAGCGCGAAAAGCAGGCAACGGCGAAAAGGCGCGCAATTTTGTATAATCCTGTAATACGGTGCTCCAGCTCGTTGAAGTGGAGGCGAGCGGCGGCCTAGGCCCAGTCTGCTGGGTGGGGTGGGGTGAAAGAGGGGGAGAGAAAGAGAGGGATGGAGAGGGAAAGGGGAGAGAGGGGAGAGAGAGAGAGAGAGAGAGAAGGGGGGGGTAGGGTTATAGATGTAGAGGAGTTGAATATGTCGCTCCAGAAGGACCATAAGCAGGGAGCTTTTTTGTTGTTGTTTTTTTTTGTCTTGAGAATGGTATGGCATTTCTAAGCGTCCACTCCAGAGGCGTCATGTGCGAGCGCGGGGCTGCTGACAGGTCTTTGAAACTGCCCCTCCCCTTCTCCTTCTGCGCCTTTCCACGCGCGCCTCTTGCTCATGTCACTCTCGCCCACCACCACCGTCACCCTGTGCCTGCCGTCGTATTTTCGCCCCCTTTTTCTGCCCTCCCCAACCGTCCCCGACCCTGCACTGTTCCCCCCACCGCCACGTAATGTGGCTCCAGCAGCCGCTCCGCCCGCCCCGCGGCCCCCGGCCCGGCCAGGCCAGGCCCGGCCCGCTGGACATTTATTTCCTATGGCTCCAGCTCCGGCTCCAGCTGGCCCGGGCCGCCCCAGCTGCGAGAGAGCTGCTGCTGTGCGCCCGGCCGGGCGGCACACTGACACCCTGACAGATGACTTTCGAAAACTCTTTCGCAAGTTCAGCCTAACCTAATACTACCAACCGAGGGCTGCTCGGCCCGTTTGACACACAAAAAAAGAGAGAAAAAACAAGGAAAAAAAAAAACAAACACGGATATAAAGACTGCGATAAATTAACTTCGTCGGCGACTTTGAAAAAAGCACACTCTGTTCAAGGCTGTGGGCTGTGGCGTAGTCCAGCTCGCCGCCGCCCCCGCCCGCCGCTCCTCCCCAAGTCGTTGTTGTTGTGTGACAACTTTCTCATCCTCGCGCAGCAGGAGGGGCGGGCAGGAGGCGGGCAGGCCTGAGCCCGAGCCTAGCCGCCGGGCTCCAAGGTGGCGGCCCCCCGTCTGTCTCAGGGCATGTTTATACCTGGCGCTGTTTTCGTAGCCCCAAGAAACAACAAACCAAGCAGACAAACAACAAACTGTACTGCTTGCGCACGGCGGCGCCGGTGCGTGGCGCTGCGCGACACGACGGCTCGGTGCAGAAAGGGTTGCGTGTGTGTGCGAGTCAATTAGAGTGGGGGATTACAGTGCGCGGACGGGCTGCGCCGCGCAACCACGCACCGATTCAAATTATACAGTGATGGCGCGTCCCTTTATCCCCGTCCGAATTAAAACGCAATTGTGCGGGCTTATTGAGGTATACACGACACTCACCGACGACTCACTCCACTCACACAACACACACATACACACACACATACACACACACATACACATTTACGGGTAGGGCGCTATACGTGTGCATTTTGTTAGTGCGGTGTGAGGGCGAAATATAAATATCAGTGAGCGTTATTTTAATTTATTCATCTCTTTTCTTTCAGGCAGGGGCAGGACGCCGCCGTTCTGCAGTCGCTCTCCGTTCTGCCGTCTGCCGCGGTTTTCGAGCCGCCACCGCGAGCCAGGAGGAGGACGAGGACGTGCGTGCACCCATCATCGTATGTCATGAGCGGTTCATGAATTGCACATGACGCTCTGTGCGTCGTCTAATCTCGGTTTGCGTCTGCAGCGCAGAGAGATGAGCGCTTCAATAATTAAACTCCGGAGCCATCGCGGGAGGAGGGGTGTTCGTGTGTGGCTCACGCGCGCAGACAGGCGGCGCCGATGCGAGGAAGTGCACGCAGCGTCGTGAGATTCCACCACAGGATGGCTGGTCTCGTTCACGGCAGGACTTTCCCGTCGCGCAAAGATTAAATCAAAGCGAATCAAAAATAGAAAAGAAAAAAAAAAGGTTGCTGCGGGTATGGTTAACGCTCTGTAACCTATCAGGGTCCTTCCAGAAAGTTGCGTCTGTCATTCACCGTTACGCTTAAGCAGCTCATTGTTGCTAAAGCTCCCGCCTCTGAATGCTTCTCAATAACGCCTGGTAGGTATGCAATACCTTGTCTGCCGTGCGTGCGTGCACTGCAGTGTGGCCTACCCAGTGTCTCGCAGGCGCTATTAAATTTGCCCAATAAATCTGAGAAAAGGAGAACGGTCGTACTTTCTGGACGACCCTTAACACGCGTCCAAGACTATGTTATTGCGAGTACACATATTTTTTTACAACCACCGAACCCGTCAAGCTTTTAGTGCCAAAGCTCTGTTGGGCCACGACGCGCCGGGTGCCACGCGCCGCTACCGATATCAGCGCCAATCAGCTGAATCAGCTGCTGCGATGACTCATTGGCCCGCAGCTGCGCCGCGCACATCGATCAAAAAGCCAACAGTAATGGCAGCAATACGGCCGGCCACGCCGCCACGCGGGGCCAGAAGGGAAGAGAGATGGAAGAGGTGGGCGGGTGCCCCTCGCTGTCTCTCTCCCCCTCTGTCTCTCTCTGTCTCTGCGTTTCTCTGTATCTCTGTCTCTCTGTCTTTCTCACTCACACACGTTGTCTTCCCACGACCGATCGCGCTTTGTAGAGACGGGCTTTCGCACAGGACGGAAGCGACACCACTAACAACGCGAGCATTTTTCCCGGCATGAGGAGAACAACAATGGCTCGTGATGTTCCTGTTTTCCCCTCATATATACCAGGGAAAAGTCCACCCCATTGTGATACAATTATTCCCTCTGCTGACAAAGGCGGCAGCTGTATTATCTCACCGCGCAAGGTTGAGGGGGGCGAGGGCGGGTCCCCGCTCTGG
>NW_026267310.1:306242-307498 GCF_000697945.3 Frankliniella occidentalis | reverse complement strand
GGCATCAGGCTGACAGCGGCCGGCTCATTGAGGCAAGGGGCGGGCAACCTCATACGCAACTTACGGGCAAGACCCTGGCACAGCCCTGGAGTGTTGTGGGCCTGCGCGCCGTCAGTCACTAGCAGTGCAACGAGGTGTACCGCGGGTCGGTTCACGCCGGAGCGCGATGCGACAGCGAGATGCGCAAAGGCACCCACGAGTCGCCCGGGAGTTGCCCGGCGGCTGTACTCACAGGCATAGGGTCGTGAACCGACCCGCGGTATACCTCGTTGCCCCGCTAGTGACTGACGGCGCACAGGCCCACAACACTCCAGGGCTATGCCAATGTACTGCTCGCTGTCAGCCTGATGCCCTCCACCCCTCTGGAAAGTTGCCCGGTGGTTGCCCGGTACTTGCCCGGAGGTTTCCCGGATGTTGCCCGGATGTTGCCCGGATGTTGCCCGGTGTTGCCCGGAAGTTGCCCGGAGGTTGCCCGGGAGTTGCCCGGGGGTTGCCCGGGGGTTGCCCGGGGGTTGCCCGGGGGCTGCCCGGGGGCTGCCCGAGGGTTGCCCGGAACCTGCCTGGTACTTGCCCGGATTTTCTTTGTCTGGGGTCCTCCGCTGACGAGAACCACCACCACCAGGAGGAGGAGGAGAGAGAGGGAAAGGGTTTTGAATAAGGCCTCGCTCCCTGACAGCCCCGCTCATCGCCTACCTCTCCCCCCTCCTCCTACCCGGGCAAGCGCAGGCGGAGGAACAAGTTGGAGCGGAGCGAGAGGCTTGCGCGCCGCTGGAACTCCACTAGTGGGCGCAGCGCAAAGTGAAACCCGCGAGCGGCCAGAAGTGCAGAGACAAAAGGGGGCTCCGGCTATGGGGGAAGGGGGGCGTCTTTGATTCCATAAGGTGAACCGAGGTGAACAGACGGGCCGTGCGGTGGAGGCGCCCGTATAAAGGAGGCACACCCCAATGCGGGCGCCAGGAGGGTAGCGCTCTGTCTCCCAGTAGCAGCGCTCCCGTGTGGAGCAGGGGCGCGGCGGAGCGGGAGAGGTGTCGACTTGGAGCGGCACTTCTACCGCCGCAGTGAATAACCGATAGCCAAGGTTTGGGTCAACACAGAGACTCCCCCGCCCCCCGTATTCCTCCTTTGAATCAAAGCATACAGCGTTCGTCGTGTGACGTAGTGCGCCCGCCGCTTCGCCGCCCGCGCCGCCCGCGCCTCCGCCCCGCTGCCCCCGCTGCAGCCGCCCACCCCCACAGCCTCCAGCTGCCGCCCGGCAG
>NW_026267310.1:303436-305350 GCF_000697945.3 Frankliniella occidentalis | reverse complement strand
GGAGTCCGATCGCATAAGGTCCGCGTCGACATGACGGCAGCACAATGCGTGCGCGCCCGATGATGAAGTATATTAGAAGTCGGGTAGGGGTGGTGGAGGGCGGCGGTGGCGGCGGGAGCACCAAGGCTCACCCGCAAGGTATATTGAAGGGAATTCCAGCGAATTGGTGGGGCGAGAATTCCAGCAGCAGCAGCCCCTCCATCGGCTCGCCTCTGTGAAGAGCCTGCCGCTGCTCCGTGAGAGGCGGCGCCGCCGCCGCGCCTCCGCCGCGCCGCGGCAGGCCCGGCCCGGCCCGCGCGCCCCGACCTCCTACACACTGCTCGCTCTCGGCATGCCGGTGCGTTCTTGCTCCCCCCCTCCTCCTTCCACAATCCTCTTTCCCTTTGGACGCCCGCAGGCAGGCCGCAGCGCAGGACAGAGAGCGCGTTCCTCATCTCGCGCTGTTTTCGTGTTTTCACGGTCGTGCGGGGGCGTTTGGGCGCGGGCTGGGCTGAACTGCGGGTGCAGAGGGGCTGCTGCGAGCACTGCGTGCCGAGCGTATTATTGTCGTCGGTTTCTGAAGAAAAATAATAACCGCTTTGCTGCGTGCGCTCCTCTACCCGCGCCGCGGGTCCCGTCTTATGGGCGGCGGCTCGTGTCTTAGGCGCGACTGAGCTCGCTCTTATTAAGAGCTGGAGGCAAACGGGGAGAAAAAATGGAGGCACTAATTAAGGTCAAGGTCTGGTGAGGGGTGCGGCGGGCGGGAGGCGTCGGGCCGCTGAGGGGCTGCTGCTACTGCTGCTGCTGCGCGGGGCTTGCTTTTCCTATCAGCAAAGCCTCTGCGCCCTGCTCTTATGAAAAAGTTGTGCGCCGGAAAAGTTGAGGAGCGTGGCGTGGCGGGGGAGCGGATGGGGGAGCTGGAGTGGGGTGGGGAGATTAAGCCCCATCTGGGGGCCGCAAACATAAATGTTGAGTGCAAACAGTGACTTTTTTTTCATCTCATACTACTTTCCCTCTTTTACGCCGCGGGCGTACCCCAACGCGCGCTGGGTAACACGACGTAGTGGGGTACAGAGAGGGAGGGGGTTTGTTTCCCGGGTCGTCAATGTCAAGGGGCGACGAAAATGAAACGCGTACAGCGACACAAAGGAGTATCGGCAGCCGCGGGGCAGAGTCGCGCGAGGGGAGGGGGAGAGCTGCAGAGGGGCGGCTGGCCCGCGACGCTAAGTCTTGTTAAGGGTCAAACTTGTGCAAAACTTTGCCCTCCGGCGGCCCGACGCGCCACGCAGCGCACACCGCGCGCCGCCGGAGCGCATCGGGAGCGTTGCCGGGCCGCGGCCGAGGCTCTAATAACCCGTAGGGGGCGGGGAGGGGAGGGGGTTGCTCCAGGGAATATCCGGGTTGAGGGGGTCGAAATACTCTCACAAACACTGAAAAAGAGTGAGACTGCTAGCTATGCAGTAGTAGTAGTGGCTGATGTAGACCACAGCGCCATATACATTAGCTAATGCACAACAGGTTCTCACTTCAGTTGAGAGTGAAGAAGTAGTGTGTTAATATAATGCGGCCCGCTGCCGCCGAGCGCGGTCATCTTACAAGAAGGCTAAACTGTCGAGCGGCAGCGCTGGCCTGCTTCTTGCCGGCGGGTCTCAATTCCATAGCTCCGCCACCAGCCCCTGCACCGCCCACCACCATCACCACCACCACCCTCCCCGCCCAGAGCTGTTTCTTCATCCAAGACGGCCGAGAAGCCAGTCCGCGCGAGAATGAGGGAAAGGGGGCTGTTGATGGGGTTGCCGGGCAGCAGCGGCAGCGGCGGCGGCGGCAGCTGGGGGGAGCGAAGGACAGCACGTCAACAACGGAAATTACGTTTCCGGGGGATCGCTTTGCATCCGCCGGGCCCTCTCTCTCCGCCTCGCTCCCCCGCCCCCCCCC
>NW_026267310.1:302904-303386 GCF_000697945.3 Frankliniella occidentalis | reverse complement strand
GGAAGGTAGGGGGGGGGGGTCCCCGGGGAAGCCCTGCCCCTGCCCTGCTGCTGCTCCTGCTCCCCGCCACTCTGGCCGACCCCATCAAAGGGTGGGTATACCCCTCGCCTTCCCACCCGCCCCGCTCCTTCACACACACACACACACACTCACAACGCAACATCGCGGGCCCATGGGCACAGCCAGCATTAGCAGTATGGGTTTGTTGTGCGTCGAAGGAGGCTGGTGGCTGCTATGATATGTCTTCTTAATTGCACACTCCAAACCCAACAGTGTGTACTCTCTCAGTACACTTGACGAGTGTACTTGTCATAGTCCACAAACACAATAAGAAGTGTGAGGTTTGAGTCTTACCTTCGGGTAGGCCTTACTTACACACAGATAAATGTGCACTGTAAAAAAAATCCATCTTAATTTTAATAACACATGTTTTGAAGCAGTTTACAAAACAAATTTGCTCTTAAATTTAAGAACAAAAAGTT
>NW_026267310.1:298033-301329 GCF_000697945.3 Frankliniella occidentalis | reverse complement strand
CCCCCTCCCCCGCCCACTCTGTTGCTGCCGGCCCCTTCTGCCCCTTCCCTTCTCTGGCTGTGTCTGCGCGTGATGAACACGGCGGAGCGGCCGCTGGCCGTGCACCTCGGACCGACGGGCACCTGTTGGCCCTTTGCATGTTGATGTTGTCGCGAGGGCCGATGACACATGCCTTCCACTCACTTACTTGTCGGCTATGCAAACTGAGTTTTTGTGCTGCGTTTTCTTTCCTTCTTCGAGACTAAGCCGTTTTTCCTTGTTGCTTCCTTGTTGTTCGTCGTGGGGTTTGTCGGCCACGCCACGCGTGTACATGAGCGTCTGTTTGCAGTCCAGCAGGGCCCCGGGGCGGTGCGATGCGGCGATAGAGAGAGAGAGCAAGGGCGGAGCCGAGCTTGGGGGTCCCTGGAGAGGGGGGCTTAACCCGCGCGGGCCGCTCCGCTCGAGGGGACGCTGCCTCCCGCCGCCCGGCCCAGCCCGCTGTTGTGTCCGGCGGGAGCATTGGGGAGGGATCAGGGCTCGCCCGGGCCGGCTCTGTGTGCGCCGTGCGCTGCTGGGCGGCTATCAAAACAGAGCAGAGAGAAAGAGAGAGACGCGGGCCCGGGCCGGGCCGCATCGGAGAGGCAGAAGGAGAAGGAAGGGTAAATGATTCAGTCGTTTGCTCGCGGTGCGGTACAGGGGCTCCCGGGCAAACACCAGCGCTGCGGGGGCCGGCGGCCGGGGCCGGGAGCGTGGGCCGCAAGCAAGCCGCGGCTAGCGGTCGGGCGCACCGGGCGGACCGGACGGGGCGGGGCGGGCGTACCTTCTCTACCCCTGGCAAGCCCGTCGGCCAGGGCCCCAGCACGATCGACGCCCCCCTGGGTCGACCGGCGGCGGTCTCCCCCCAAGGGGGTGCTAACCAGTCGACGGGGCGTGGCGGGGCGTGGTTGGCCAGGGTGGGAAAGGTGCTGGGGGTGGGGGTGCCACGAAGCGTGCGGTCCGTGTACCGTATGCAGAAGAACCGGTAAGCAGCAGCAGCAGCAGCAGCAGCAGCAGAGGGCGACTCCACTACTCCCCGGTAAGCTGCTCGCTGTACCACCATACCACCCCCCACCCTGCGTGCGTTTATACTTTACCTTCCTGCCGCTTTGTCAATAGTAATGTCCCACCCCACTCCCCTTCCTCTCCATCTCAGCCGCCCACGCGCCGAGCGCGCTGTGTCCTTATTGCGAACGGCGCAGGCTAAAAAAAAAAACATTGGAGAGGCGAAACTTTTATGTCGTGTGAGAGTGTGTTTTCTGTTTATGTAAGCGAAGCGGGCGAGTCGGTGAGCTGGCTGCTCCTTCCGCAATATGTCAAAGCAGTGTGGTGTGTGGCTCCGCGCGTGTGGCGCGTGGCATGTTTTGTCCCGGAGTTTGGCTACCTTTGAGCAGTGTGAAGTCTTTCTCTCTCCCCCTCCGTGGTGGCCTCGTGGTGGTGGGCCGCCGCCAACGCCACCACGACCGCCGCCCGCGGGCGACTTACTTCCTCCTTACTTCTCGAGACACCTTGAAGGCTGCCGCCGCCCCGTGGCCGGAAGTGCGCGCCGCTCAGCACGCCTCCCTTGGAGCCTGCGGCGCCCGCGCGGAAACTGTTCTAAGCCGGTCGACCCGTGGAATAGAGAGAGCGAGAGAGCGAGAGTCTCTTGGCACCCGGAAATGGAGCCTGCTGCTCTCTTTTCCGGTCATGAGGGAAGTCGAGAAGCGAAAAGGGGGTGGGGCGGGAAGATGTAAGCGGCGCGTCACAGCGCAATTAATGTGCCGTGAAGCGACCTCCGGGCCGGCCAGGCGCGGCGGCCAGCTGCCCCGTCGGACTCTCTCCACACTCTCTCTCTCCCTCTCTCTCTGGGGCTCCGGGGGTCTAACCGCGCCAACGTGGTTCGCTGGCTGCCACAACGGCTGACGATGACGCTGATGGCAAGGACTGACTCTGACTGACGCGGCCGCTGACGCTCGCTGACAAGTTTTCCCCTCGCGGCGCCCGTTCCCGCCCGCGCAAAGCGCACGTCAACCACCTATCAGTCTCGCTGCTCCTACCTCTCCTCTCTCCACACACCGTCATCCATCGCCAGCGTCGGTGTGTTGCCGCTCCCTGCTGGCTGCCGCAGCTGGAATACATACTGGGTGTCCCACCGGTGCCGCACTTTGTTCAAAATAGACAGGCGTTTGGGTGGGCTGCCTACTCGCTCGGGGCCACAAGTCGTATGGCATAGCCCAAGCCACTCGCACACCTGCACGCGGTAAATATAGTATGACCTCGATTTTTTAAATTTACTTTTTTCAAGGGCAACGCGCGACACTCTATATGTATGGTTTTAGGGGAAACGGAAATGGGGGTTGAAGTCTCTCCGGCTGCTTTGTTGCGCTGCGCTTATTTCCAGCCCAGTTTCTAGAGCCGGATGAGGATTAAAGGACTGTTCTCTGGGAAGCACCGCAGCAGCTGCGCCCGGCTGCAACGACCGAGAGCCGCACCAGCAGCACAGAGGCAGAGCAGCAGCGCGGCTGGCGCAGCACCCGCAGTGGCGTCTGCGCGCCTTCTGATTGCCTTCCCGCCCTCGCCCCCCTGCGTCGCTCCCCATAGAAAAATCATAATTGCTGTTTGGGTCCGATGGTATGATACAGAGAGGGCCGTCTCAATATGGCGCCGGCGGTCAGTGAATGCTTTGGAGCCGGCCATAGCGGTCTCTCTGGGTCCCGCATAGTGGCCCCTTCCAGCAGCTTCTGCCCGCAGCTGGACTCGCCCTTCCTGGCCCCGCCCAGCCCTGCCCTGCCCCGCTGCTGGAGCGAAGCTGAAGCTGCCGCTGGAGCAACAGAGGAGCAGGAGGAGACGAATTGGGGGCTCTCAGCTCCCGGCACTGAGGACGCCCTAATTCCTTTCTCGGACGCCCACGTTCCAATAACTCTTCTCCTGCTGCCGCTCGCCCCTCTCCACGCCGCGCCCCGCCCCGCCACGCCACGCCACGCCACCCCGATACATTGGCGGCGCCTCTGGCTGGTCCCGGGGGAGTCGCACACCCTCCCCCGGGGGGCGGCGCTGCTGGCTGCCGTCCTCATTATTACGTTATCGCGCGGTCCATCGACACGCACACACTCACACACAGAGAAAAAGGAACAACAGGCAAACGAAACAAAACAAAACAAAAGGAAAGGCGGCAAAGAAAATCCATGAAATTCGGCTCACGAAATACAACAACGACACACACGCACAGTCGCACACGCAAAGGTCGAGGTGCGGCGGCGCGACCCCGTGCAATGTCAAGGTGTGAGAGGGGCATGGGGGGG
>NW_026267310.1:290967-297823 GCF_000697945.3 Frankliniella occidentalis | reverse complement strand
GGGGGGAGCTTTCTATTCCCTGTAAGAAGAGCCAATCACCGTAAATTACAATTTATTAGATGGTGCGAGGTATCGCAAACTCCTTTCGAAATTAGTAGACACCGCTATGCAATGCACGGCAACGAAAGTGTTATGGAACTAACAAGTTCACTGTTTAAAAAAAATCAGAACTTCACGAAAATTCGTTGTGAAAAAAGTTGCCAAAACTCTTAGTGAAATCACAACTCTTCTTCGTTGTCAAAAATTGACAACTTCAGAAATTATTACGATTGGTTCACAACTTTTTCCAAGTAGGATAGCAAAATGGACCATTTTTGACTACAAAGAAGTGTAGTGATTTCACAGTTGCTTCGTATCGTGAAAGTCTTGGGAAATCACAAAGTATTTTTAACAGTGTTCAGCCAATGCAAGCTCTCAGCGCCTGATGGTAGGCAATATCTTGCCTGCAGTGCATGTGGGTACCGCGGGCTGGCCTACCCTGAGTCTCACAGGCGCCAAGCTCCCGTAATTAATTACCCAACTTTGGATCTTGGATAAAAAAAACAAAAAACGAAAGGTAATCAGAAAAAAAGGCCATTCCACAGAAAATATAAAATGAAACGAAATCTCTATAACCGCAATAACTTTGAAACGGTCTCCGATGGTATTTACTGACGACGACCGCAGGGATGAAACGAAGATTTTTATCTCAGTCGCGGCCTCGGCACCTCTCTTTTCTCTCCTCCTGCGCGTTTCTCGGCGCGACCTCACCTCCGTGCCGCACCGCACCGCGCAGCGACGGCCGCGGCTGGCGCTGCTAAGGGCGGAAAGAGTAGGCCCGAGAGGGTGCGCGCGCGGGCTGCGGCGGGAGGAAAAAATAATAAAAACCACAAGGAGAGGGTAGGAGGAATAATGGAAGAGCAAGGAAAGCCCGTTAATTAGAGAGAGCGTAACGAGATTTCACACGGCGACGTCGTCGGGCACCGCCGCGGCTCCGCACCGCGCCGCGCCGTGCCGCGCGCAGCTGAGACGACGACGCCATGTAATTTTCTTCGTCATTCAAGGCAAATTGTCGCCCAGCGTCGCCGTAAGTCGAGTTCTGCGGTAGAGGCGCGCCGCGCGGTCCGTGGCGCGGTGGGGCGGGATGGGGCAGGTGGGGCGTGGCGGGACGGGGCGGGGCGTGCGGAGAGCTCCCCGCAGCGTCGCTCAGATTCACCGTGCGGCACTACTTTCCCGGCCCAGCAGCCCAACCCGGCGCCCAGCCCGTCTGGTTGGCGTCCTCCCGGCTCACCACGCCGCTCGCCGCAGTTTATACAGTCGTGTTCGCTTTTTGTTACGGCTCTGCGCGGGGCGGGGCGGGGCGGCACGGAGCGGCGCGGGGCTGCCAGACCTTTTGCATTGCGAGACGCCCTCAGCCGCTCCACCCGACGCGCAGGGGAACGAGAGAATCGAGAACAAAGTTGGGTCAGAGTAGAGGGGGGTTGGGGTAGAAAAAAATGAGAAAAAGAAGACAGGAAAGACGGTGAAGGACTGAGTAAACTAATTTATTTACCCGAGAAATCAGAGAAAAAGAGAGAGGAAAAACCAAAGTCTGATAGTATCAAAACCAAGCTGTACAAATGACACGTTACACAACGGCGCTCTGCCCTCTCTCCTCTTGATTTCTCTCTTCCTCCTCCTTCTCTTTCTCTCCAGATGTCGTTCTTTCGCGCGTGAAGCGGGCGGTGACCCCGCGAATATATTTAAGGAAGCCAGCAAGGAGAAGAAGAAGGAGAAGAAAGCCAATCTCTTACCGTTCCTTTCTCACTCGCCTGTTCTACCCGTGTCTCTCTTTCAGCTGGCTCTTTTCCTCTGCTCTCCCTCCCTCTCTCTCTCCCTCCCGCTCCCTCTGCCGTGGCAGGCCCGACGCGCACGTTGCGCCCTCTCACTCTGGCAGCATCACGCGGCGGTCACTCTATCCAGGTGTTACGGATTCCACCGGCGTCTCTCAGGGCGTCTCGGCTGTCAGGAGGAAAGGGATGCTTCCCTGCCCGGCTGAGCACGACGGAGGGGGATATAGGGTGGGAGGTGAGGTAGAAGGTCTCAAGCATCCCTTGAGCCTCAGAATAGCGTCGCAGAACGTCCGTCCTTTCGGTTCGGTTTCGAAGCAGCCCGGATGCTTAGAGTGATAAGAGGGGTGAAGACGACTCTCTAATCGTTATCGTGTTATCATCAAAGTCTACACGGTGTGGTAATTTAGTTTACTGACTTTAAAATGTAATCGAGTATTCGTGCTTAATGCGGAACGGTTACATGCTGAATTAAATTACATTCATACTTGACTTTGAACATGAAACTTTGCGGTAGAAGTCATGGTCCTATCGAGGTTCACTTATTCCCGACGAGTGCTCGTTTGTAACTGATTGCATCGACCTGCTTCTCCGTCACGGGTTTGACCGCACAGGTGAAAGGGCGGCGTGCGGGCGGTGGAACAGGGGGTGACTGTTAAGTGATTGCTAAGCTCCCACATTTGTTCTCCGTGTGCAGTGCAGGGCCTGAATGGGGGATACTCTCGCCCTCCCTCTCTATTCTGTCCCTCCTCGTCACTGCTTTCTTTCGCCCCATTGACGTGAGGGCGGACGGGCGTTCTCCGTTTCGCTGTACACAGCCGCGCCACGCCTCGCCACAGCAGCAGGAGCTGCGCTGCGCTCTCCTTTGCAGCATCACTCGATCCCGTTCCGTTCCCGTAGTCCCACGCGGCGGATAGAGAAAGAGAACGCGTCGGTTTCTTTAGAAGAGGCGAGGACGGGGACGGAACGGGGGCGGTACGGGTACGACGTCTCATTGAAAGACGCTGCTGCTGGGACACTGCGGGAGCGCGCGGCGGGGCCGTGCTGCCGGGCGAATGATCTCTCTGATGAGCCTTTCACTCGGCGGTGGCGCAGCAGCAGCCCGAGCAGCACCCAGCACCGACCAGCCCCGAGGCTGGATTCAATCAATCACTTACTTCTTCTTCATTAGGGCGTGCCACTGCTGCGCTGCTGCCTCGGGGCCGCTGGCAGCGATGTTCAGCCCGGCCGCCGGGTTGGGAAGAGTCGCCGGAAGTTTTGCGGGGCGGAGAGAGCAGTGGTGGTGGTGGTGGAGGAGTAGGAGGGGTAGCGCGACTCTTTTGACCCCGTCGCGCTCCTAGAGCTCCTCCTCCGGGCCGGTCAGCTTCGCCCTTACAACGGAGTTAGCGGACCGCCCGGCCCCGCCCGACCATTGCCCCGTCCTTTCCCACCCCCGCCGCGTCGGCTCTGGCCGCGCGAGCACACATAGTGAGCGGGCGGCCCTTATTTTCCCCTTTTACACGGGGCCATAGTTGGGTCCCCAAACGCTCTTTACATATTCTCGTGGCGCGACTCTGCGAAAAATACGAAAAAATATGTGCCGTGCGATTGAAGTTTCACAGTTTATCGGCAAGTTAACGCTTTTGAAACAAAACTAAGAAAAAACGCAAAAATTTGTTGGTGCGTCTTGTGAAAGTGTAGCAGTGCCTCTCCCCAATCTCACAAGCTGAGATCGCACGCTCTACGCTCCTACCGACCTCGACACCAACGCACACTCACAGCCCACGGCCGTGTAGGGGTGAGTCGCGTTGGCTTTTGACGTGTAGCTCTGCGGTGCCACTCGGCACCACCTAATGAGGATCGGTGAGCTCCCGCGACGCAAGTCCTTCTGTCTGTCTCCCTCTCTCCACCACGCCCCCCCCCCCCCTTTCTCTCTCTCTCCTCCCCCCCCCCCCTCTCCCCCCTTTCTCTCTCTCTCTCTCTCTCTCTCTCTCTCTCTCTCTCTCTCTCTCTCTCTCTCTCTCTCTCTCTCTCTCTCTCTCTCTCTCCGTCTCCTTCATCTCGTTCTGGACACGGAGAAGTGGGAGCCACGCTCGGAGAGAGGATAATGCCAACATTTGAGAGGGTATTGGCTCCCACCACCCTCTGTGCCTGAGTGAGGGAGAGAGAGGTGCGAGAAGTGGCACTAAGTGAGAGGGATGGAGAGAGGAGAAGTGGAGACCAATAAGATGATTCCAACTGAGCTCCAAGTTTCAATATGTTCTCTGCGTCGCACAGAATCAGAACGGGAGCAGATAGAGGATCCTCGTTTGCTCCGTATCGCTAATCTGTATGTACAGACCCATTAAACATCTGGGTTTGATCCCCGATTAATCAGAATTAGATATCGTACACGCGAAATAATTTGACGTTTCACGAATCCGATGCGTGAGGGAGACATGTGTTTTTGCGTTGAAGTATTTTGTCCCGACTCCACAACAGGACAGGGTAGCTTCTCCAGACAGCCTGCCAAGCGTTACGGGGAGGGAACGCGGCACGGGGCCTCAGTGATTGAGAGGCAGCAGGTGCAGTAGGGTGGGGGATCACCGTAAATTCTGCCACCTCGAGGAGAAAGGACCCAGCGGCTGGAGCAGGAGTAGCGCGAGGGCGGCGAGAGGTGGGGAGAGGAGAGGCGTGGCGTGGCCAGGGTCCCCAGTGGTACACGGCGCGCACTCGCTGTATACAGCAAGAGCCTCTCTCTCCACTGACATTGCGCCACTGACAGCAGCACAGAGAGTGTCGCTGAGTGCGCGTAAGGGAGCCTGGGGTCCCATGGCGAACATTTTTTCAAATTGACCCTGACTGCTTATTTTGAACGATATTGTCGATTACTCGACGTAAGATGTTAGATTGGCATTTGTTCTTTCTAAAATTACTCATATCGAGTTCGTAGCACTCTTAGTATTAAAATAGTAGAGATTTTAGCAAAGCTCTGCAAAAGCTCATGGGACCCCAGGCCTGGGGTCCCATGAGCCTGCCCTGGGGAACCATAAGCCTTTGCCAATATTAGGCAATAAAGTAGAGCTATTGACATTCGAATCAAAGGAAACGATAAATATAGTCTCTATTTATGCGCCTGATCTGGTATTATAGCTTTGTCGCAAGAGAAACAGCCGTAGAAAATATTATTTATGTTTGTATTAACCTTAGAGCAAGTTTAAAGTGAAAAATTCTTCGGAATCGAAATTTGATTATGGTAATGCTGTTAAGAGGCATTTTACTATACAAGCACACAATATGTGAGGGAAAAAGAAAAAAAAGATTTTTTTGAGGCATACGCTGGGGCATACGGGACCCTAAGGACCACTAAGCCCATGGGACCCCAGGGTACACTTTTCGGAATAAATATTAAAATTAGGTGAATAAGAGAAGACTTCGACCGAAAATATAGTTCTATAATATAGTCGAAAGACCACAGAACAGATTGATACCATTACATTGACTGATAATGGACGTTTAAAGTATGAAACAAAAGGTCAAAGTGAAAAGTCAAAAGTTAGTTTTGCCTGAAAATCGCTATTAAAAAGTTTGACTGCCACTCACACCTGTTGAATCGCTCATAGTGGTAAGTCCAGGCTCGGTTTCGAACAACCATCTGACTGACAACTTAACAGCAGTTTTGATCAGTGACTCTGATTTACTAATGCTGAGATATCGGGCCAGGCTCATGGGACCCCCAGGCTCATGGGACCCCACGCTCCCTTAATTGCGCAGGCCCTCTGGGATTTTTTCCGGGGGTTGATAGTTACTGGACCAACATTTACATTAGGTTGCACTAGTGCACAGCTGTACAACCAACTGCGTACATAATGCATTCTTCCTTGTGTGTACTTGAAAGCATACTCAAGGAAGTGCCTGGCATAGCACACAAGGAAGAGTGTACCATGTATACAGTTGGGTTTACAGTATGTACATCCACAAATTGGTAGTCGCCTCACGTAGTGATTGGCTAATTGGGCCGACCAACCTCGAGTGATAAGAGAAAATCATGAAGAAAACTGCGAGGGAAATGTTAAAATAACATTGTTTTGCTTGGCTGTGTCTTTGTCCGCCCGCGAACACCGCCGGACGTGTTCGGGATGGTGGGCTGCTCGGTCGTGAGCAGGGCGAAGGGGGGAGAAAAAGGGCTAGTCAAAATATCCTACTATTAGTCGCCCCAATTTATTGGCTGTTGTCCTCTCGGGATGACGCCAGCGAAGTGATGGCCGCGCTCCCGAGGGGCTGGTCTAGTGTTGATATCCGCCCCCTTCGCTCAGTACTTTCCCCGGGGCGGCCCCGATGCGCCGCGCGCCGCCACCGCCGCGCCCCGTCTCTGCGGGCTTCGGTCGCTAATACATGGCCCCCTAGACCTTGACTCTGGCCGGGCTGACTGGCTGGGAGTTGCCGGGTGATACGCCGGCAACGTCCGTTGGTCCCGCGATGCGTGGGCTGGGCGAAGTGCGGGGCAGGGGGCGGGGCGGGGCCGTTTGGCCACGCGACCACCAGCGCGCGTAAAACACACAACTACGCGACAGGTCCCGGTGTGATTTCTTTTTCGTGGCGCAGGGCGCGGCGCTGGCGCATTGATACCTTGCCAGACACTTGTTCTCCTTTCCTCCCTAGCCGATCCCCCGCTCGCCGTCCCTTTGTGTCGCGAGGGGGAGGACTTCGTAGAGGCGGCGTTAACCAGATTGGCCTGGTCGTGAACGAATTGCTTTTCCGCTCCATTCTCACCCTTCTTTCTTACAACACAACGACGTTCGTCTTATTATTATTTTATTTTTTTTAAACCTGTCGGTACGATATTCGCAAGATTGTTGACAGTAAAACCGTAATATCGGTTTGATTAAGACGCTTTGTCTACAACGTGGCCATGATGAAGGCCACCAGTTGTCAGGATCCTATCTAGATCTAGTATTTTATTTTCTAAACTATTTTTTGAAACTATATTTTTGCGGGTGGGGTGGTGGGGAGTTTGCGATAATGTTATCAGGTGGTGCGGAGTATCACCTTGTATCGGCCATACCCACTAAATTTTTATGAACTTTTTT
>NW_026267310.1:284280-286322 GCF_000697945.3 Frankliniella occidentalis | reverse complement strand
CCTCTCTCCCTCCCTCCTCAGTCCCTGTTTCTGGCCGCGCTCTGTTATCATTACCAATATTAATGATATTAGGCGGCCTGTGTTGTGCTTTCATTACAAACCCGCGTGCCATATCTATATACTCCCCGCTGCCTTTTCTTATTGGAGTGGAAATTAAACGACGGCCTTGGTTGCGGCGGCGGTGGCGGCAGCCCGACTGCGCGAGCTGTGCGACGACGGAGCGAGTCCCGCACACGACGGCGTCCATGACGGAGGGGCGCGCGGTTTGGCGGGGCGAGCGGCCGGGCGGGCGGCCTTGGGGCGCAGTTACTCACTCGCACCAGCAGGCGTTGTCACGACGCGCCGGGTATAGCTGCGCGCCCGGTGGTGGGCGCCAGAGTTGGCACAAATAAGTATACTGCAGTAACTCCCCGCGAGCCCCCTCCAGGACTTTTCCTCCTTCTAGACACTCTTCGCGCCGATCCCTTCCTACTTCCTTGCCTCCTTACCGCCCTCCCCCCGTCTCTCGCTCCCTTACTCTCTCTCTCTCTCTCTCTCTCGCTCTCTCTTTCGCTCACTCCCCCGTGCCCATCCCATCCTCCTCCTCGCCCGGCTGAGCGCCACGCTTAATCAATTTGCACGGCACCCGGAGGAATATTAATAGAGAGGCGCGTGAGAGGAAGCAAAGCAGTCCGTCGAGGCGGCGCTGCTGGCGGGCTGGTGCTGCCGCTGGTGCTGCCGCTGCTGGTGCGCCAGGAACAGCGTCCCCAATCACTCTCGCCCGTTTAGGAAGTAGAGCTGGTTACCGTCGCCGCAAGCGAATCGCCGCATTCTGTACTATACAACAAAAGTCGGGCGTGGCAAAACTTTCGGTGCGGAGCCCAGCATCATATCATTCCGCCCGTGCGGACACGAGCCGGCTAATATCACGTCCGGGACAGGGCGGCCCGTTCCGACCGGCTGCACTTTGTAGTATGAATAGGGGGAAATCACCTCATTGCCACAACTTTTGGGAGGAAAAAAACGAGAAACTTTTTTCCCCATCTAACTGTGTCCAACAAATCGACACGAGTGCGATGAGTCGAATCAAGCTCTACTCCACTCCCCTTTCCCCATCTCTTTCCGCTTCCAATTGAGCGGGCCATCAAAGAACTCCGCACAACAGACCCCGCCTGGGAGCTTCAGCAGTTTTATTATTTTCTTACACAGCTGAGGTAGAAGCCTCAGTTCAGGTTCGGATCGCCTGTTCGTATTTTTTTTTTCATTTGTTTTTATTTCGAAGCCTTTTTCTCCCCCAGAGCGAAGCGATAATTGTCAGAGCTAGGGGAGGGATGTCGAGCAGTCAAGCCCATTAGGAGAGAGGAAGCGACGAAGCCGATCTCCTCTTTTAAAACAAACAAGGCCGAATGAAAGAAGGTCTATGGGCGGAAAACAAGTTTTATTTTCTTTTGCACGTAGTTTGCACTTACGCCAAGGGGCTGACTCGGGCTGTGCACTTTCGTAGTTATACTGTACCGCATGCATGCGTGCGTTCGGGTTGCCTACACCTACGCGGCCATAAGGAGCCGTGAGCAGAGGCAGGGAGGATTGGAAAACACGCCCGCACCCGTGCACGCGGAACAGCAGTTTGACTACGAAAGTGCGCGGTATGAGTCAGCATGCCTGGTATGATGTAAATATGGTACACATCATGTAGTACTCAACAATTTCTATCGGACTCACTACACTTGAATCGTGTTGTCCTTTGCACCCTTGCAACTCCAAGCACACGCGCGGTTTTCCAGTACCGCTAACCTCGCGGCCTGAAACTCATTTCGCTGCCAAACCTGGTCTCCAATCTCCAATCGGGTGACGAACGACGCGTCGCCGAATCCGACTAAAAATACGCTCCTAGGCCCATCCCCTCTTCCCCTCTCCCTCCCCTCCCCTTACCTCACTCACCGCACGAGTAAACAAGAGAAGCGGTTTGCCCCGGCGGCGTCTTCCAAATGTTTGCGTTCGTCAAATGAAAATCGATGTCGGGGTTTGGGGGGGACGGTACGGTCGGCGGCGAGGGCAGGGGG
>NW_026267310.1:280980-284045 GCF_000697945.3 Frankliniella occidentalis | reverse complement strand
CTGCGGCGGAGATTGAGCGCGAGGCGCGGCGGCCTCCGTCTCCCCCGGCGGACGGCACCCTTTATCTGGAGCCGCGCAGCCCCGCGCGCCCCCCGCTCCCCCAACCTCCTCCCCCAGATCGCAGTCGGGCTGACGCGGCGCCCTACTCTGTGAGTCGCCAGCCCAGCACGAGGACGGGGCCGCGGGGGCGGCAGCAGCGCCTCCATACCTGCCGGGACGCGGGGCGGGCTCGACATCACGCTCACGGCGCTGTAACAACCACCTCCTCCTCCCCCCTCCCCCTTTCTCTCACACACCAACACACAGCCGCGCACTACTACTTTTTAGCTGCGCACGAGGCGCAGCAGAGAGTGTGTGTCTTCATATTCTGCCGCAGCAAACAATATGAAAGCGCCGTTCCTTTTTGCGAGGCGGGCGCCGCCGCCGCGCCACAGGACTCTATATTATGGAAGGTCTCCGCAGGGGAGGCCCCGGCCCCGGCCGCCGCCGTCGTCGTGGCCCCGTGGGCGCGCGCACGGGGGCGGCTGCAGCGGCTGTGGCGGCGGTGGCGGCGGTGGCGGCGGTGGTGCGAGCATGAGGCAATAAAAGTCCTCGGAAAACTTCATGCATAATTTTGCGCGCGACCCTTTGAAGAAACCATGTGAGGCCGGACATGTTATAAGGGGCCCACTGGAGACCCAAAGAGGGAAAGGACCACACGGCGCCGGCGGCCCCCCACCCCCCCTTACCGTTACGCACAGCCGCTCAGCAGCCCCGCTACAGCCGGTGTCATGCAGCATAAGGATGAGAGCATTCCCGACACGTCCCGATGCCGTAGCACGACCTCGGTCACACACACACACGCACACTCAGTCGCGCGCTCATGCACAAAAACTTGTGTTCCTGCCGTTCGACTTGTGTTCAGCCTATAGGCCCCGTCGTCGCGCCCCCCGCGGAACGTGACCCGCCTTTTTCTCGCTCGACAGAGAGTCGAGCAACGAGGTCGCTTGTAGCCTATATATCCGCAGTCCTGCGGCGTCGTCGTGCGCAATTCATCCGCAACAGGCGCAAACGTCCGGAAGCAGGTTGGACGCCGCCCTATTGATGGACGGGTCCGCTCCCCCACCGCCCGCCGCATTATTCGCAGTCTCGCCACACTATTTGCAGTTAGTGAGCGGGGCGCCGTGTCCCACGTGGCCACAGCCCCTCCTCCTCACTCCTCTCTCGGCCTCTTCACATGAATATGCAAATGAGGTGGATACCGAGACAGCAGCGGCGTAGTTGCTCAGGGCTCCGCGCAGGGAGGGGACGCGGGGGCCGCGCCGGGCTGCGCAAGCACCACGAGCACCTCATGTGAAATTCATCCCGGGGCCGCCCACGCCCGGTAGGCGGCCCGCCCGCCACTAGTGCGAATAATTCGCCGCCAATAATCGCAGGCCTAAAGACGCGAGGCATTAGCCCGACCGGATAGGGAGGGAGGGAGGGGTGGGGGCGGTGCTCACGAGAGGCGCAAAAGAGCCTTACTCTCATTAAGGACGACCTTTCTTCTTTCATGAATCACAGAGAGGAGGGCAAAAAGCTAATCGCATACAGTGGGCAGATAAAATTAAAAGCGGCATGCAAGCTGCCCGCCATAATTTTATGCGGTCTTTAGAAATGTTTCCTGCTAAAACAAGTTTGATGAGTGTGTGGTGGAAAAATAATATTTATGGGTTCCCTGCGCGTAAGCCTACCTCCGGTTTAGTGTCCGAAACCCTCACTGGCATGGTCAGAGCAAACCCAAATCGAAGAAGAAAACTAACAACATCCGTCCACTCTTGCGTCGACAGAGGGAAAAGAACAGAAAACTAACATCATTACGTGAGTTTGTATTTTTAGCCCGCGAGTTTTTTTTTTGCGTGCTCGTGGTGCTGACCGCAACCTTCCCTTCTCTGTCTCTCTTCCTCTGTCTCTGTCTCTCTGTCTCTCTGTCTCTCTGTCTCTCTGTCTCTGTCTCTGTCTCTCTCTCTCTCTTACCCATCAGCTGAGTAACCCAAAAACTGGCCGACCTCCCTGCGGCCGCGCCCGCTTCCCACGCGGCTCGTCGGGCTCGGCCAACCCCGGCCGCAGAGTAAAGCACCGTGATTACGTCGGGTAGCCCCGGACACCGCCCCGTCGAGCCCGCTCCGCGCCGCCCCCGCGCCGCCCCCGCGCCGCCCCCCGCCACGCGCCGCACGGCGAGCCAGATCAGCTCCGGGCGCTGTAATGGGTGACGCCCCCCAACGGGCCAGGGTCAGCCGTAAATCACCGACATTAGGGCGGAGTCCGCCTTTCTCTCCCAGCATTGCCCATGGAGGCGGTGGCGTGGCGGCGGCATCATCCCGCAAACGCGTCGCGCAGTCATCCGTAGCTTACGCCGCACCCGCCGCGGGTGGCTGGCCGCAGCCTCCTGGCAGGTTGACCCAGCAAGCTGTTGCTGCTGCTGCTGCCGCTGCCGCCGCTGCCGCCGCCAGCGAGCACGACGCGCGTCTTTGCTCCCCGTCCCCGTCGTGTTCCTCGTAACGGAGGCCGTGCTCGTCCTGAATGATTAACTTCCCCCGGCCTGACGGGCGCGCGGCGGGCCCCGGGCCGGACAGGCGGACAGGCGCACGTAGACGCGGGACCATCAATAATGCGCCCTGCTGCTAGCCAAGGTCCGGCCGGGCTGGCGCGGGACGTGGGACGTATTGAAAGTAATGGCCGCCCCTGTGAAACGAGAGACGGGGAATGGGGCGGCGGGCGCAGGCAGGGCCGGCAGCGCCGGCAGGGCCGCACTCCACCTCGGCGCCCTTGTGTCTCCGTGCGTCCCCCGAGCCGCGCTGGCCGTGGCGCCGTATCGAGAGGGCCGCTGAGAGGGAATCCAGTGTCAGCAGCGCGAGGCGATGCGAGCCGCGCGCGCGCGGGGAATCCGCTGTACAAAAGGAAGAGCCGGAGCGGACCGACGCCGAGGAGGGGCCGGGCCGCGGGCCGGGCGGTCGAAAGGCGCGCGCAAAAGGCGCTTGGCAGGGCAATCGAGAGGAGTTGCGGTGGCGGGTGGCGGCCTCGCGCTCCCCCCGCCCCCCGCCGCC
>NW_026267310.1:275336-279882 GCF_000697945.3 Frankliniella occidentalis | reverse complement strand
TCTGTCTGTCTGTCTGTCTGTCTGTCTGTCTGTCTGTCTGTCTGTCTGTCTGTCTGTCTGTCTGTCTGTCTGTCTGTCTGTCTCTGTCTGTCTTTCTATCTCTGTCTCTCTCTCTCTCTGTCTGTCGTCTCTCTCGCTCCCTCCCCTCCCCCCTGCACCCTCTGCTCTAAGCTGTCATTGTAGCGGGCTCGATGCGCAGTGGCCCGTGTGGTGAGGGGTGGCAGCGGGCAGGGCGCGGTGCGGGCGAGGGCGGCGCGGGGGCGGCGCCCGAGCTCGTATATTTGCGCACGTCACGAACACTGTGTTTGACCGACGGCTACACCAGGCTGCAGCCCCTGCGCTGTTTGGTCATGAACGGTCGGCCGCCCCGGCGCAGGGAGAGGGAAGGCTGGGGTGAAGTAGAGAGAGAGCGCGCGCCCGCGCAACCTGCCAGCCCGCCCCGCCAACCACGCCTGCTGCGCGGGCGGCCTACCCCGGGTAGCGCGGGCTGAACGGGCGGGTGGCGCGGCACGGGACCACTACCGCACTGCGGCTGTCGGATCAGAGCCAGGGGATATTGCAGCGGAAGATGTTTGCAGTGACGATTTGCTTTGTTGTGCGTCCGGCCTTGCCCCTCTCGCCCCCTTATTTGCCTCCCTTCTCTTTTTCCTGCTTCTTTTTCCGGACCCCGCCCCGCGCGCCCTATTTCCACCCACCTTCCCTTTTTTCCTCCCCTTCTAAGCCTCTTCCGGTTCACAGCTTCTCGCCCCCTCCCCTGCTGCTGGTTCCGCCCCTGGCACCCCGCAGATGGGACATTAGGCGCCCGTGGCAGGATAAGTGCCCTGTGAAGGAGTGCGCGCCTCGCTTCACACCCGCAGTAGCCATTTTCAAATTACATCCGAGTAACCTTACCTCCTCTACCCCCCCCTCCCCCTCCCAATTCGGCGGAACAGCAGCAGGCAGCGCGCCCGGTGCGCTGCTACCTCCGTCTGAGTGCGTCTGAGCCGGCTGAAGCTGAAGCGGCCATGTCGATGCAATTACTTTCTCCCGCCCCCGCCAGAGAGCACGCCTCGCAGCGCCTCGGCGGCGACCGCCGGCCGACCCCGGGCGGACATCTCGCTCTCCATCTCGTTGACTTCAGGGAGGCACTCTCCTTCATTTGTCGACGGGCTCACCGTCGTCGCGTCGTCGTCGTCGCCAATTACTTATCGTCGGCCAACGCTGCCTTTAAGTCTTTTGCTCTCCGGGTTCCCGATGGAGCAAGAGGAGGGGGCGAAGGGCGGGGATTTAATTTCAGGAGAAGAATGCAATCAGGCGGGCTGGCAGGCGAAAACTCTCCGTCCCGACAGAGAGCGGGTCTGGCCGCCGCACCACTAGCGCGCGGGGCGGGGCAGCGCAGGGCTGGCAGGCGGTGCTGCCGGGCAGGGCAAAGAGCGAAACCAAAGGGACCGACCAGCACGTTTTTGTGTGAGACTGGCGGTGGCTGCGGCGGCGCCTGACTGTACTGGTACCACTGGTTCAATCTTAAACCCCTCTCTATGCCCTCTGCCCCCCCCCCCCGACACGACCCCGCGCGGAAATACACTGCGTGAGCTGTAAAGTTTTGTTGACAGTCGCCGCTTTGTTAGTTGGAGTCAGCAGCTCAGTCGTCCGGGCTCTAAGCGCTATAGTCGAAAGCAGCGGGGTCGTTGGGTTGGTGGGAAGCCCCCCCCCTCCCCCGCATCCCTGCACGCTACCACCTTCACAGCAGCCCCAGCGCAGGCTCGGTCCCTTCGAATGGCGACCAGTAATTGACAAACGGAACTCGAGTGAGCTCCTTCCGAGAAGAGGAGCTCGGCAGGGCGCGCCGCCGCCGGGTGCTGTCCGAGAAGTAGTTGTCCGCCTCGAGGAGGAAGAAACCTCTAGAAGGGGGTGTCCGCCAAAGCTGAGCAGACTAGGCAGGACTGGACGGCCGGGCGGCACTAGTGGTAGAGGGTAGGAGGGGAGGGACAACGAGCCTCGGGGGCGCTGTAGCTCCTCCGCCTCGGCTCGGGCATCATCCGACCAACGTCAGCCCATCCCATCCGACCCCCGCCCCTTCTCCCTTAGGAGAGGCTCGATCGCTGAGCCGCACCGGCCCCCTCCTCCGACCGTAACAAGGGGCGAGCTACTCGGGGGGATAGAGGTGTGTGCTGTAGGGGAAGGTCGGTGGGGCCGAGGGGGGGGGGGGCGGGGCGCGGCGGAGCGAAGGAAGGGGGAGGGAAAGGCGCGGTGGCCCGTGTGTTGTGGAGGCATGCGCCTGGAAAAGTTTTGGCCCTCCCCACCGCCGTCGTCCTATGTTTCTGAGCGGCCCGTCCCACCCCGTCACTCCGGCCACACGACGCGCGGCCTCCCTCGCGGGAGCGCGGGAGGGGCGCCCCCCGGGGGGAACCAGAGGGAGGAGGAAACGCCCCCGCGCTCCTGTTAAAAAGTTAGCGTCGCATCTGGGGAGCCGCCGCAACAGCTGACACGGCAGGACGCGCCGGCGCGTCCGTCTGTGTGCGGTTAGCGTGTGCGAGTGGCGGTGGCAGCAGCGAGCGAGCGAACGAGCGAATGGGTCGCGCCGCGGTTATTGTTTCCTCGCCCAGCAGACCGCTTCGTTAAACATGGACTGGAGCGCCCGCCGCGCCGCCGCCGGTAAGAATTGATTAGCGCCCCCGCCGCTGGTGCGCTGGTAGTGCTGGCGGGCTGGCGCCACTTTGGTATTAGCATTGCGATTGGGGCGCGACTGTCGTCATGGAAACACCCAAACAAACGGCCGCCGCGGCCTCCTCCTCCTCCCACCCGGCGTGGCGGCGCCGCCACAACCAATGCTCAAGAGCGTTATGCAAATGCGCTCTTGGTAATTCCCCTCCACCTCTAAAACGCGCGCCCCGCAACTCCGCCGCCGCCGCCACCACTGCCGCCGCGCCGTCAATAGGCGTTGCCGAGGCGGCGGCGTGTGGGGGAGACACATCCAGGACCGCCACCGCGCCGCCCGGCGCCGCCAACAGTTTCGAATTTCGCAATAATAATTGCGTCTTGATATATGGCAGCGACGTGTGGTGCGGGGCGCGTCAGCAGATTGCCATCGCCGAGCCGAGCAAACGCAAATGCGGCAACGTTGTTGTCGGGCGGAGGAGCAGGGGAGGGCGTGGTGGCCGCACACACCGGCGGCGGCGGCGGCGCGCGCTTGCACCCACCCCGTACCGCTTGGGAGGAGGAGGGGGCGGCGGGGGCAGCAGGGGAGCCTTGTCGCCATTATCGTTATTCCGCCGCCAGTATGACAATGGCAATGGATGTGTTGACCATGGCGATCCGAACTGCAGTCAATAATATTTCACGTAGCAGTCAGCAGCTTGCGCCATATGGGGTTTGGCACACCCTCGGGGACCACCAATGCCATCATCTCTGCCCTTTGGGGGGTGGGTGGGAGGATATGGCCCTGCAACTCTGCAGCAGCAGCAAACCCCCTCCGCAACCTCCCTCCACCCCTTACCACCCCCGCCCTTAAACCCTCTTCCCCCTACTCCTACTCGAGCGCTACTTTCCCTCCGGAAGGCCACCAAGAAAACCGCAAAGAAGTTTGAGGGCGCGAGGCCAGCCCGGCACGTGCGCGAGGAGGGTGTGTGTCCTCGCCTCGGCGGCCACGCCGGCTGCGGGGGCGGGCGGAGTGGCCTCACATACTGCACAGCTTAGGGCGACAAAGTGGTGAAAAGGCACTAGCGCGATCGGTAGCCGGCGCCGAAGGGCCTTGTCTTCGCCTTCACCGGGGGGTCACTGATCCCACCGGAGACAATGAATCTGCCGCTCCATCTTCAGGCACTTCTCGGCGAGCGCGCCGTGTGGAGCAAGGAGCGCAGGAGGCAGGCGGGCCGGATCGGGCCGGGCCGGGCTGGTTACCGGGGATGACGTCGTTTCGATTCCGTGTAATTTGCATGGAAACGACTACTACCCCGCCAAGGACGACGTGGCGGGAGGGGGGGGGAGGGGCGAGTAGGGGGCGAATCAAGAGCAGCAGAGCGCGAGGGGGAGTGAGGGAAGGGGGGGGTGTTGGTTTTACGACCGTCGACAGAAATCTTAGCCGCGAGGTAGAGGGAGCGCTCTGTGGCGGCCCGTGCGGAAAGTAGACCATGTCGAAAGCGAGACCTCCCCTCCTCCTCCCTCACTTTACCCGCCGTCGAGGTGGTGGGTGTGTTGGGGGAAAAGGGCGAGGGAGGGAGAGAAGACTTTGGAGGCAAAGTTTGGAGGGCCCAGAAACCACCAATTCAAGCAGCGCGGTCTGCGGGGGGGGGCTCTGTGGGGGAGCTCTGATCCAGGACTGCTGGACTACTGGACCGGATTAGGCCGGGGCCGGCCAGGGCTGGGCGGAGGCGTGGGCGGCGAGGTGCGGGCGGAGCACCCGGCGACCTCTGCGTTCAGCCCACCCACACCACCACACCACGGCGGAGAGGACAAGGAGAGGAGAGAGAGAAACAAGGAGAGAGAGAGACAGAGAGAAATTGAAATTGAAATAATTTTTATTTAAGGACTTCATACAAAAGGGCTGAAAAGCCCCACTGCAGTACGC
>NW_026267310.1:270907-274627 GCF_000697945.3 Frankliniella occidentalis | reverse complement strand
CCCCCCACCCAATCCTCTCTCCCGCCCCGACGCCTCGAAGTGGAGAAGTGTTCTTGGAGGCTTGAAATATTCAAGACCGCGGTGGTGCCGGGGGCTAGGGCGGAGGGAGAGCACAATGCCCCAGCCCCACTCCCTCGGGCTGCGACTCGAGATCAAGGAGGGCGGCGACCGCTCCAGCAATTAGTGAATGTCACCCCTGACCGGCACCTGGAGCCCGAAGCTCGCTCCCGAACTCTCCGCTCAGCTGGACCCTCCGGGAGCATCAGGTGGTGGCTGATCCGAGTCGGAGTGAGAAAGGGTGGAAAAACCTCTTTCTCTACTCGCAGAAAATTGCTGTTCCCTTGGTTTGAATGAATTGATTTTATAGAGCACGAATGAATCCACCAACGGTCCCTTCCCATCCAGGGGTTGTTTATTCAAAAGGAACGATTCTCTGTCCATCCCGTTGAGAGATCTGACTGCAATTTATGGCGAACATTCCTTTGTTAAGCCACTTTGCTTCAAACCAAATAAAGCGGATTATTCTTCTGAGTGCACGGCTGGGCGAGGCGAACGAACGGAACGAACGGACGCTCGACTCTGAATCCCGCGCTCCGAATAACCCGTCCGCCCCCCTAAGCCATCGGGTGGGCGGCGGGGCCTCTGTTCAACGGGACACGTCGTGTTCTCTACATGAATGGGGCAGCATGGGACAGGCGCCACCGCTCTGGCACTCACACACACACACACACACACACACACACACACACACACACACACACATCAAGGGTGAGAGAGAATGAGAGAGAGGGGGGGGGAGGAGAGAGGGAAAGAGAGTCGAGAGAGACGACGCCCACGCTCGTTCAGTTTTGTCTGTCGGACGCTTTATCTCTTTCCCCTCATTGTGCCAGGCGATGCTCGCCGGGATAGGGCATCGGAAAGCGCCGCTCCCCCCTCCCTCTCCCCTCGGCATTGTGAGCGCCCCGCGCGCGCTGCGAGTGAACGGGGCCTCTCGAAATGAGATCCCGCGGGCCGGGCCGCTGCCGCCGCCGCTCCTGTTGTCGAGCAGATTATTTCGACTCATTTATGCCCCTTTGTTGGGCCACTTAGCTGCGCGCGCCGCGCTGGGCTGGGGGAGGAGCAGCCCCCCGTCCGGCCGAGAGGAGGCTGCGAGAAGCCACACCGCGTCGGGAGGCGCAGCAGCGGACACTCTCCTGCTACTCTGACCTCCTCTCCGCGCCTTCGCCTCTCCCTTTCTGTGCGTCCCTGAAAATCCTTATCTTGATGCTGGAGGAGGAGAAAAAAAAATGATGCAAAATATGTTTCCGCGCAGGCGCGCGCGCGCGTCGGGGGAGATTAGGTTGGGTTTGCCTGGAAAGCGATGAAGCCTTCGCTCGCGCCTCGAGGCGTTACCCCACCCTACTTGTTGCGGAGCCCCACCCCACACCACCGCACCACACCCTACCCCACCCCACCCTACCCCACCCCACACTACCCCACCCCACTCCACACTACCCTACCCCACTCCGCCCTGCCACGCCAGGCGCCGCCCACGGTCCCCGAGGACCACATCATCTTTGTCCCGCAAAGACGCGCCCGCCCCGCGCACGAGGAAGAGCGCGGCGAGCAGCTGCTGCTGCTGGGGGGTGTCGCGCGTCTCGTCCTCTCGGGGCCCAAAGGCCCGACCGCGGCGCGCAGCCCAGCCACTCCCACGCTGACACGCCGCGAGCCCTTTGTGCCGCCCCCGGGCGGTGTACAGTTGCACGTTTTTGTGCCGCAGCGCTCAAGTAGTTGCGTGTCCCGTTTTACTGCGACGACTTTGTCGTTACGCCGCCGCTGCTGTCGCCCGCGGCCATTCCCAAAGAGGCGTAACCCAAACGTCACGCGGCGGAACGCGCGGTGAACGTATCGCGCGCGCGTATCGCTCCCGCAGTTACACATTTCACGACGCGCGCGCCCGGTGTCCAATACTTCGGCTGCGTGACGGGGTGTGGGCGGGTGTGGGTGGGGCGGGCGGCGGGGGGTTGTCCGCCTGCTGCTGCCCCTTCTCCTCCTAGGGGGCCCTGACGCCGAGCGCCCCCGGGCCTCTGACAGTGGTGGCCGTGTGACGTGGCGCCTCAAAGGGCAACAGCAGGCAGCCGGGGGGGGGGGGGGGCGACCTCTCTCTCTCTCTGGGTCTCGGCCTCCCGAGCCCGAGCGCGCCCGGCGGGCACACTAATAAACAAAGAGGCCGACTTCTAACACTTGTGTGCAACAACAAGTTACAACAACAGCGCTTGACTCGGTAGTTGTGCATTTGTAAGTGGGCACCTCCTTCGTTTAACACGCACTGCCCACACGGTAAGCGTCCAATCTTACCGTTCAACTGCCACACTGTCAACATGCAGAGCTCCGGAGTTGAACCACAACTGAATCTTTTTAAGTATTCGAATTGCAGTTCGACACCTCCTACGTACGTACAAGCAGCTATCTTCTTGAGCAGTGCAGACAAGCAGCTACCTTCTTTGGCCGCGCAGACAAACAGCTATCTTCTTGAGCTGTGCAGACAAACAGCTAACTGCTTTTTCCACCTCACGACTTTGGGCATTTATATTTCTGTGCACAAACGACGCAGCTACTTTACTACTGCGTCAACTCCTTCCTTTAGTTTGTCAAAACATAGAATTTCACTCCCGATGTTCCTAACTTGTCACTGACAGGAGTTATTGGACAGAGAATAGGTCAACCCTAACCTCGTCAGAAAACAGATATCTATTTGTCCGCCACCCTCAAGTAGATAGCTGCTTGTCTGCGCAGCCCAGGAAGATAGCTGCTTGTCTGCACAGCTCAAGAAGATAGCTGCTTGTGCGTAGGAGGTGTCGTTGCACACTTACAAGTGTTAAGCAGATGCACGCTTGCAAGTGTTCAGCAGTGTGAGCGGGCGACACGGGGGGTACTGCCCAGCACATCACAGCACAGCACAGTACAGTACAGAGCAGCACAGAATAGCACAGCACTCCACTAAAGGGCGCAGGCCACGTGCGCCAATATATGTAGGTCTTGCCCCCCTTTCCTCGCGCAGTCTACATCTTTCTTTGCAACCTTCTCCATGTCGCTGTCGTCTCTCTCTCTCTCTCTCTCTCTCTCTCTCTCTCTCTCTCTCTCTCTCTCTCTCTCTCGCTCGCTCGCTCTCTCGCTCCTGCCGGGGAGTGTGTGTTTCGTCTCTTTTGTACGGCCAATGTGATAAGCGCGCGTGCACACTGCGAGGCGATGGAGAGTGCGACGCGAGACGACGGAGAGTGACGGAGACCGAGGGGAGGGGCGAATAGGGGGAAGGGGAGGAGGGAGAGAGAGGGGGGGGGGATATGGAGAGGGGAGGGGGTAAAGATAATCATCGTGTGCACCACGGGGTGCTCGCAGAGATGGGGAGGTTGCATGTCGGGGGTACGGGGTGGGGGGCAGGCAGGGGGATGCAGGCCAGCGGTGCCTGGCACCGCGTGGCGCCCAGGGCCCCACCCTCTTGTCGGGGCGGCCAACGGCTGGGCCAGCAACACCATCGGCAGTGGAGCACCACCAGGACAAGCGGGCCGAGGGAGGGGTGGTGGTTATGACAGAACGACGCGGCTGGACATGTAGCGTAGCTCGGATTCGGTCTGTCTGTACATATCCACACGGATTGTAACCCCGCATGGCGTGAGTTTCTGTTGGTTTTTGGTGTGTGTGTGTTGTTGTTTGTTTGTTTTTTTGGAGGGGGGTAGGGGG
>NW_026267310.1:268725-270658 GCF_000697945.3 Frankliniella occidentalis | reverse complement strand
CCGTGGGGTAGGCAGGCAGCGGCCGTGGGGGGAGGCAGCGCTCGCGGGGTGGGCAGCGACCGTGGGGTAGGCAGCGGCCGTGGTGTAGTAGGCAGCGGCCGTGGGGTAGGCAGCGGCCGTGGGGTAGGCAGCGGCCGTGGGAGGAGGCAGCGCTCGCGGGGTATAGGCAGCGACCGTGGGGTAGGCAGCGGCCGTGGTGTAGTAGGCAGCGCCCGCAGGGTAGGCAACGCCCGTGCGCGGCGCCCCCACAGTTCTGCGGGTCGGCCTACCCGCCGAGCCGCGGGCGCTCTGGGCTGGGCCGGCGGGGCCGAGCAGGCACGCGCGCGCAAACAAAAGGCACAAGTTATTGGAAATGTCGCATACACCGGCATCGTCGTGCTGTGTGCGCTGCGCTGCTCCGCGCCGGGGCGAGCAGGGCGCGCGCGCGCACCCGCACGCTGGTTGTGATGGTTGTGATCGGGTCCGCTCGCTCCCCTCCTCCCGCCCGCACGCACAGCCACTGTTCTCATTCCCGCATCAGTGCGAGCGCCCGTATCGGCGAAATAACAAGCACGCCGCACAGGTTTCGTGTGATTACAATTTGAAGTAGAACGAGCTCCCCCTCTCCTGCCCTATCCCCGAACATTCCCCCTCTCTCCCCTCACCCTCCGCAACGTGACACATAACACTACAACACCAGTGTTCTTTGACCTTGTTATCCGATTAAAAATGAGCAAACGTGCAAATTCGTCCGTAGAATGTCCTTCAATTCTTTACATTTTATAACTTTACAACGTATCTGCGCTTCATTTTTTTTGTTACGTTGTGTCACCAGTGTCCGTCTGTTACATAATAGGTTACGGAACCATAACCCCGAGGCCGGACGAAGCTAGCTGATCTGTCGGCTAGCCCACGCACGGGCTCACAGGCCCGCAGGCCCGCAGGCGAGTAGCAGCAGCAGCAGCAGCAGCAGGAGGAGAAGGAGCATCATCGAAACACGATACGGCTGTGTGTAGGGGTAGGGTGACCTCGTGGCCCGGTGGTCCTGCCCGGCGGTCTCCGAGGAGGGCCGCGCGGCGGGACCGGCCGGAGTGAAGGGAGAAAGAAGAGATGGTGCGGTCGGCGGAAAAGGCGGTCCAACGGCGGAGGGGTCCTTTTATCGGACGGGAAGGAAGAGGCGGGCATGTGTGCGGTCCCCGCTGCTGGTCCCCGTCCTCCCGAGGACGCCCCCATGAAGAATGGGAGTATGCACCATACACCACCATGGCTGCCGCGCACGGCATAAAAACGGCAAGAAGCTGCTGCTGGCGCAGGTGTCGTATATGGCATCTATCGCCAGAGTAGAAAATACTGCTTTAGAGAGGAAGAAAAAAAGAAGAAGTAAACTTGTCTTCTCATATGGCCCTATAGCCTTCTCTCCGTATATGTCGTCCATGAACCCCTTCTACATTTTTTTTGTTTCCTTTTTTTTAGGCAACAGATCCTATCATGAAAATGAGAGTCATACCGCGTATTTTTTTTTTCCATCTCGGGCGCGCACCGCTCCCGCTCCCGCTCGCCGCGCAGTAAGCGCCGGATGCAATCAGCGAGGTAGATTGGGGCTCCATTGCGGCCCCGCGCAGTCGCGCCCCGCCAGCCGCTTGTTTGTCCCGGGATTGCGTTTCGCTTTCGCAACCAAGTCGCGCGCAATCGCTGCCACTTACTCGGCCGCCGCCGCCGCACCACCTGTGCCGGCGCGGGGCGGGGGCCTGGCGACGTGTTAGTGGAGTCCCCGCTCCCCCGCTCCCCCCTCATCCCCATCCAATACTCGCGTACCCTCGGTCCCGCCCCGCGGAGCGCCGACGCTCGCACGCCAGTTCACAAATCGAAAGGCCCCGACCAGAAAACTTTCGGACTGAATAAGTTTGCTGAGACAGGCAGGCGGTCGGGTGGCATGGCTGGAAAGCGCCCCCCC
>NW_026267310.1:266459-268670 GCF_000697945.3 Frankliniella occidentalis | reverse complement strand
CCCCCCTGCCCCGCCGCCCCCGCCTTTTCCTTCCTCTTTCCCGTTCTCGCTCTTATACCTGCCTCGCTCGTCGGCCCGGCAGTAGGGGACCATTCCATCATTCGGTGCCAAAGACGCCGCCGCCCAAGGTTCCTTCGCGGCCGCAGCGCCGCAGCAGGCGGCACAGAAAACTGTCTTCGTTCTTTTGCCCCTCATCCGTGAAAGCCGTCCGCGCAGCAGTGCCGTCGGGGCGCCCTATCTTAATCGATTCTGAGGGCGGGGGAGGGAAAAAACTGTTCACCTTGCGGGAAGCACGGCACGGCACAGCGCAGAGGAGCAGCGGCAGGAGAGCTACCTGCGCCATCGGGGTAGGAGGGGTAGGAGAGGGAGAGAAAAGGAAGAAGAAGGTAACCGAGCGATCCGCGCGTGGCTATACACCCGATACATCAATCAGCCCCGAGTGGTCTTCTTCTTGGCGAGTGGAGGTGGAGATGAGCCGAGCGCCCCAGTAAGTGGTCTCACCATACCTCGCCCTTGGGCCTCGCGCCCTACTCTTCGCACGAGCCCCATATATACGTAACCAAACTCTTTGCCACTCATATACAAGTGAGAGTGTGCCTATACGATGACCTTCAAAAACCTCTCTGCGGTGGCGGTGTGCCAGCACGCAGCACTTTTACAGGACCGCAGGACTTCCAAAACAAATTACCCGACCGGTGTGTTGTTGTACGGTATAACCATTGGTGGCTGATTCACTCCGCGCACTTCTGTAGCAATACTACTGTACCGCACACGAGTGAGCGATCCACAAAAAAGTATGGAAATCGGTTGCCATACAGCATAACTGCAGAAAAGTGCGGTGCGGCGTGAATCAGCCACCGCCAGCTGCCTTGCATGTACTGTATAACAAAACTCTCATTTTGGACATTTTTCACCCCTGATGATGTTTGGCGAGTTTGGCGCATGGTTTTAGTTTCAGGTTCAGTCAGCGTCAGCGCCACAAGGTTACGCCCCAGCTCCGCTGGCAGGGAGAGCAGCGGATAAAATTACTCTCGATTAAGTTCACGCCGCTTCCCTCTCTCGCTCCCGCTCGTTTCTCCTCGCGCTGCAGCAGCCGAGATCACTCGTTGTTACAGCTGCTGTGGCGCTGATGGCGCAATCGCCGCGCCGTCTTCACAGCCACGACAGTCAAAAACAGAGTTTGTACTTCCACTCCTGTACGCCCGCGGATCGTTTCAAACTCTGTTTGGTTGGATGTCTTGCATTTCTTTCAGTTGCATTTTTACATTCTCAAATTGCCTAAACTGTGTTGCGAATCTTCGAAAAAGCGCAGAAGGTTTTACATCGCTTGGTTCCTCCCTCTTCGACCACCACCGAAGAGTTAAAACTTACTCTTCTAAATCTGCAAAAGAGGTAAACAGCGACGTAGTATATACGCGGCACGTTTCGCTGAGATGATGGTACAACGAAGAGCTGAGCCGGTGTCGCAGTGGAATAGTACCCCGTACCCCCCCGGTACGAATCACCTAAGGTATTAGTACCCCCCGGTATAAACCCCCTAGGACATTTATACCCCCCCACAAGACCCCTAGGGTACAAATGCCCCAGGGGATTTATACCGGGGGGTCTAAATCAGTCAGTGATTTTATACCCCTTATACCAGGAGGGGGGTATAAATCCGTCAGGTGTTTTATACCCCCCCTATGCCGGAGGGGGGTGTAATATTGACGGGTCAGGGGATTTATACCGGGGGTATAAATCAGTCAGTGGTTTTATACCCCCCTATACCAGGAGGGGGGTATAAATCCGTCAGGTGTTTTATACCCCCCTATGCCGGTGATGGGGGGTATAAAATTGTCAGGACAGGGGATTTATACCGGGGGGGTATAAATCAGTCAGTGGTTTTATACCCCCCTATACCAGGAGGGGGTACAAATCCGTCAGGTGTATTTGTTAAATTTCTATTGATCTAAGGAATTCGCCGTTAATGCAAACTTCTATTTGGGCCAGAGAAGACTTCGGCTTTGAAGGAGAAGGACGCTTAACAATAATTCTCAGCAATATTCAAATGGAATAACATGGTTGCCACAAAATTTTCATTTCCGTTTTCCCTGAGTTTTCCCTGATTTCCAGACACATTCTCCCTAAATTTCCCTGAGATTTGAGCACTATTCCTGGCGAAGTGCAGGGGCAACCAATCCCCCCTGCATGCAAGCATTTAAGCGTACTTGC
>NW_026267310.1:260160-262155 GCF_000697945.3 Frankliniella occidentalis | reverse complement strand
TGTGACGCCAGGTGCGCCCGGATTGTGTCGAGCGACACGCAGCCACCCACCACCCCACCCACCCCTCGGACAAACAACCTTCAGCAGGTGGAAAAGGGGGAGGGGGGGGGGGTAGGAGGAAAAGAAAGCACCGGCCGGGGCGGCTCACACACACACATTAGACCTCCGGCGCCGGGATGGAGAGTTCGCGTGTGCGTTCCGTTTCGTTCCGGTCCCGTCCCGGGCGGGGCGCCTCGTGCTCGTATGTCACTGAAGCACATGCGGCCAATGCTTTTGCGGAGGAGGAGGGGGCGGAACCGTTTACCGACCCCTGCGGCCGCGCGAGTACAACTTCTTGTTTTCACAGCTGCGAAAGTTTTCTCCTATTTAACGGTTTGTCTAGCAAACGCCTTAACCTTGTTTGCTCAAACTGTTCGAATTGTCAGTGGGGAGGCGGCGGCGGGGTGCCGTTGGGGGGTGGCTTCTACCCGCTCATCACGCGGTGTGGGAACCCATCGGAACCCATGGCACGAGAAACGCTCCGGGCTCCCAAGCGGGGAGGGCGCAGAAACGGGACAAGTAGCACCAAAACGAGGGGGGGGAAATACATAGCAAGGAAGAGAAAAAATAGAAAGCACGCCAAAGAACGAGGACGAGGAGAAAATGGTGAGTTTGGTGGTGGAATGGGTGGAGTGTCGAATGGGCGTCGCCCGTGACGGAAGCAGCGCGCCTCACTCAGACCCTCCACCACCACCGCCTAGGCGCGCCTCGCCCCGAGCACAACACTCGTCCCTAACGTGCAAGGACGTCATAATGAGTGGGGCAGGAGAGCCGTGGCGGGGCGGGGGAAGGGGAGAGGGAGGGTGAGGGCGTGCAGGGGTCGCGGTCACAAGGGGGATTCTGGGCGGCTGGCCTGCAAGGCACCGCAAGGCGGAGATGGCGGAGACTACAAAGCCTGCCCAACCACGCCACGCCACTATCCGCCCTCCCGCAACGCCCCGCCACGCCGTCGGTGGTCCAAGGCCCTGCCGAGGTCCACTGGGGAAACCAGGTAGGCAAAGCGTTCCCCTTTTGGTCCCCGGTGGGGTGGGGCTGCCGCACCTGCGGGTCAGCAGCAGCGTGGGCGTGCTGCGGGCGTGCGGAGGAGGAGGCAGGCGGGCGGGTCGGGTAGTAGCGGGGTAGTAGGCAGGCGGGCTGGCAGCTCTCTCACTCTCCCTCCCCTCCTGCCACGCTAACGCTCTCAAACTCCACATCAATGTTTGATTTTGCGGGGTAGGTTTGGAGGGGGAAACAGGGTGAGCGCAGCATTTCGAGGGGCGCCCCACCACCTACCTGCCTCACCTTTGACTGCCCTTCCCTGGAGAGGCGGGTGAGGGAGGAGGTACGGTGAGGGGTGAGGGTGAGGGTGTCTACCGAGCGGAGCGAGAGACGGCAGCAGGGGCGTGTTCCTGAACGCACCAACTGACATGTGTTGCTTGCTTTTGGGTTGGGGCCACCGCCTGCCCCCCCCCCCCCCCCATGCACCGCCTCGCCCCGCCACAACCCGCCGTTCGGGCAGCGCACGATGAAAAAAAGAATACATCAGAACAGAGCCAGTTAGTCATTTTATTCCGTTGCGCTTGTTCCGTTTGTAACCGCGCGGGGGCTGGGAAGGCTTTTGTCCGGCTCGCAAGGGCAGCCGCTAATACACGCCCGCGGGCCAGCGGCAAGAAAATAAAAGGAAAACAACGCCGTGCCGAGATAAAAGGGGGCAGCGCGCAGGGAGAGTGGGTGTGGCAGGGGAAAATAAGGGGTCAGAGGTGGACGACGACATACGCGCGCGCGGCCGAGTATAGGCCGAGGGCGAGGAGGGTGAGGGGTGGCGCAGAGCGGCGCAGAGGACGAGGCCCGTGTCCACTCACTCGAGGTCGAGATGGAGGACGAGTCCGGGGCGAATTATGGTGCAAAATGTAACGCGGCCCAACGGGGACGGGGGTTGACAGCGTCGTGGATCAGATGGGACGGGGAACGACGGGG
>NW_026267310.1:258615-259405 GCF_000697945.3 Frankliniella occidentalis | reverse complement strand
GCAGCAGCAGCGGCAGTGCTCCCCCACTAACGCGCGAAACACCGCGCGCGCCACTCACGTCGCCTTTTGTGTCCTGACAAACGAACACCGCTCGCCACTCGCGGCGCTGCTCGCCCCCGCCCCGACAATCACCACGGCCCGCGGCCCGCCCCTGCCCGGCCCGGCCCGGCCCGGCCCGGCGGCGAGACATTTGTCAGCCTGTCACTTGCCGCAGAGCTGCCGCAGAGGCCCCTGGTGGCGTGTCAGTGCCACGCGCGCTCCTCCGCGCGAGGGTCCCCCTTTCCTTCCTCCAGTGCGTGTCGGACCAGCCGGGCCGGGCCGTACCGTGTAACCATTATTGGGGGGGGGCTTTTCAGCCGGACGTCTGCTGAGGGGCGCGTTGGGGCTGGCAGGCCTGGGTGTGGGGCGTCCGGAGGTCCGGAGCTGGACACGACGCCGCGGTGCCGTCAGAAGTTGTTGCCGCACCCACTCGACGGCTGCCTCCCCCCTCACCCCCATCCTCTCTTCTCCTTACGCCCGGTACTCTACGTGATGACGTCTGTTGCAAAGAGGAAGGAAGGGAGGGAAAGAAAGTTCGCTACTCGAAACGGTAATAATAATAATTTCGCGCAGACGCCGCGGAATTTCTTCTCTCGCAATTATTTTCTATCCCCGTTATTTGCGTTTGTTTCGTGTTTTTTTCCCCCCTTGCTTCGCCAGCGGTCGCGCCGGGGCCGCCGGGTGCGGGCAGCGCGCGGCCGCACTTTGTTACGTCCTCCACTAATGAGATGCCGGCCCATCCCAGGCCGCC
>NW_026267310.1:248124-253290 GCF_000697945.3 Frankliniella occidentalis | reverse complement strand
CCCCCCACCACCGCCGCCGTCCCCGGCGCCACCCCCCGGCCCGCGGCCCCCACCCGCCGCTACCCCGCACCACCTGCGGCCCCCCAGCACATCGTGGAGCGGCTTGGTGGTGCTGGCGACGGCGGCCGTGCTCCGGGCGGAGCTCCGGGTCGACGTCAAAGTGGCGGTGCCGACTGAAGCCGCCGCTGCAAATCGTTTTTCCTCGTCTCTTTCTTTTTCAACGCGGACCTTTGCCGGAGGTAATGAACCTTCCCGGAAACACGAATCATGAATAAATATTGAATTAAAAAATGGTCGGGTCGGGGCGACGTAGAGTTATTGCACTCCTCTGCTCTCCCGCTCTGCTGCCACCAAATTAGCTAAAGCGGTCCCTCTCTCTCTCTCTCTCTCTCTCCTCTCGCCCATTTCGCGCGGGTCATGGTTTTTTCGTGTCTTACTGCCCTGCTGCAGCCTGCAGCAGCTGCAAAAACATTTTGCTTGTCCTCCGGGTTTCCGAGGCAAAGATAATATCCTGGCGCTGCAACGTCCCGGTGCGTGGAGTAGTGACAAGGGCCGACAGCGGCAAAAGGGCGTGTCACGGCCGCGACACGGTGAGCGGGGCGGTGATCGGGGTGGTGAGCAGGGCCGTGTATGAGAGCAGGCATCTCCTGACATGAGCCCGGCCCTGCACTGCAAATTGTTTATACGAACAACAGGTTCGTGATGCAAACCTTAACCTTCGTAGCTTACGAAGGATTTTGAAGCGTTGTAACCTTTTCGACGGTAGGGTGAGGGGGGAGGAGAGGTTAGAGAGAGTGAAAACTTTCATTGCCTGCAACATTTTCTCTGAACCCTAGCAAATATTGACTCCGTAGCGCAAAGGAACAAGTCGTCCGTTGTTGCGCTACGAAGTCGAAAATTTCAAACAGTTAAAAAGAAAAGAGTTGCAGCCTCCAAATTGTTTCTAACCTCAACTACTATCGAAAAGGTCTATTGTTCGTAATGATAATAGATTTTTCGTAAACACCTTCCGAACTGTATACCATACAAAGAACTGCTTTGCAATACAAACAATTTTTTTTGCTACACAAAGAATGAAAATTGTTCGTAACGTGGGCGAAGCATTTAGTTCGTAAGTAGTTTCCAGTGTGGCTGAGTGGGGCAGAAGGCGTGAGCCGGGCTTGCCAAACGGCAAGGGCGACGCGTTTGAAATTAAATAAAAGGGAAGCCACGCGCGTTGGCGCGACCCTCGAAGCCAGGGCTGCGAATGGTAGGCAACGACAAATCACGGCAAACACCCTCGAAACTTCAAAGCGTCCGCAAAACAGCGCCGAGTAAAGTTTTTCTCTTATGTTCCACCAAAAATCAATGTGATGGCTTATCGTCTCCACCCTTTTCCAAATTGCAAAACAAAAACATAAAGATAGCTTACAAAAAAAGCAAACAACGCATTTAAAACATATCTGCTGGTGCATGGTTTTCACACAGGAGAACAGATAAATCGGGAAAGTAACAATGTTGATTTAAAAAAAAAACGTAAACAATTCTTGTTAACCATAAACGGACCCTTAGTAAAGAAAATTTTCTATTTTATAGTTTCGAGCAATATTTTTTTAATATAGAAGTTTGCGCCGCGTCATGGCGCCCTCTCACTTGTACAATCTGCTTTTGGACGCCATGTAGGCATTTCATGCCTGCTCGCTGCATTGTTCTTGTTCTTGATGTGTCTCTTTGCGTGATATTTGCGTGAATTAGCCTATTATTACTTTTATAATTGAACACAATTTTTGGCATGAGCGCTGTGGTGTACGTGGTGTAACGTAAGACGTAACGTAAGACGTAACGTAAGACGTAACGTAAGACGTAACGTAAGACGTAACGTAAGACGTAACGTAAGACGTAACGTAAGACGTGGGTGTGGAGCTGCTCAACAGGTGGTGTTGAACCATGACGCTCTCCCCCCCGGGCCCGCCCCATCTGTCTGGCAGAAACGGGTCCGTTTAAAAAACTAATGTTCAGAGGAGAACAAGAGACAAGGAACAAAGGGTCGAACTGGATGCGAAATATTGTGTCTGTATCCAATCTCCGAATGGCCTGAGTGTAAATAAACTTTTTGTTTGATATAGTAACACAGCACGGTGGAACGGCGCCGACACAACAAACTCTTTTCGACAAGCAGCAAAACATTTCGGTCGGCACCGAGTCGGCACGGTAACGATATGCGAAAACCCATCGGACCCTTCTGTGGCGCCTCGCCGCGCTCTTGTCCGGCAGTCTAATGTGTATATGGCTGAGTTGGCCCGGGAGCTCGCGCGTGGCTCGTGGCGCGGGGCTGCAGGACGGGGTGCCCCGCACGCCGAGCAGCGCGCGCGCCCAAGTTTGAGCAGAGTGGGTTCCCCCCAGTTTCCGCAGGGCTTGTTTGCCGTTCGAACCGAGGGGCGGGGTGGGGCGGGGTCGTGGAGTTCGGTGCCAGTCTGACGGCCGTCCGGGCCGCGCGGCGCGCCTACACTTCTTCAGTCCATTAGAGCAGGTCTGCGGGGCGGAGAGCTCTCCCTGGTGCGAACGCTTTCGACCCCGGCTGGCCTGGCCGCCCCACCTGCTCCGCACCGGGTCCATTTACTTGTTTATGAATTTTGCACGACCGCCGCGTTATCCCGGGCCCTGGGCGTCGACGGGGATTGGGTAGGTAGAAGGGCGGAGCAGAGGGCTTGAATGGAGGGGAAGGGGATAGCGGGGACTGCGCGGGCAGAGCAAGGATGGCGCGGAGCTGCTCTCTTGTGTTCTGGCTCAGCGCTGCTGCTTCGTCCGTTTATCTAACGATATTAAACCTTCCACCCTCTGCCTTGCACTTTTCCCTGTCTAATAATCCCAGGTCTGGCGGGGCAGGGTAGGGAGAGGGGGGTTATTGGGGACTGTCGCTTATAATTTACGACATCTTACGGCAGGGCCAAAAAGCGCAAGCGCACTTTGCTGTGCCCTTCGGCGAGAGACTATGATCGGAAAGTAGGGGGGAAAGGGGAGGAGAGGGGGGTGGAATCCGGTCCGCCCCGCTCCCAGCATCCTGCAGCAGCTTAAGGGGATTTAGCCGCGACGGCGGGGCGCCGGGGGTCGGGGAAATAAGGGAATGAAAGAGAAATGGCCAATAAGAGGCACGGCTGCCGCCGGACAAGACACCCCGGGGCTCCCCGGGGCCGGGGCCGGTCTCATCGTAGCGGCAACAAGTCCCGGGCCCCTGGCCCCGCGCCCCGCGCGGCCCCGCCATGCCCTGCTGCCCTTCCCCCGCGCGCCCCGCGCCGCCCGCAGGACACCCGATGCGTCTCGTCATTTACAAGGCGCGCCGATGCTATAGACTATAGTGCCGCCGTGTAGCGCCTCTGATGACGGTCAGCGCGAGGCGGAGCAGAGGCCCGGCCGTGCCGCACCCGACCCACGCGCGGGCCAGAAATTATCATCACCACCAATCGGAGCAGGTCCTTATATAGCTGGACGGGGGCAGGGAGGAGGGCCTGCTGCGAGCCGGGGAGCAGCAGTGCGGGCAAAGCTGACCTCGTTTGGAACAAACTTGGAGGAATCCTCTCTCTGCCGGGCCCCTTTCCCCGCCCCTCCACCTCCGCCGCTCCTGCCGCCCTCTGCCGCTGCCGGGCCTCTGTATCTGGACAGCCTTCTTGACATCCAATTAGGAGAGGCCAGCTAGGCAGCCGGGACGGCGGCGGTGCCGGCCCCAGCCCACACCTGCACACGCGCCGCCAAGGCCCCAGCGCGGCGCCCCGGCCGACACGGGACCTTCCCCCGCTGGCGGCCCGAGCAGAGCGGCGAGCCAAAGCCCTCCCCCCGCATCCCTGGACGCGGACGCGCCCCCGGGGGGGGCAGAGCCACACCGCGCAACATCCAGCTCTCGCCGGGCGAAACGCCTCGCCCCTACCGAACCCTCCACACTCTACACAGTTTCAGCAGCTTCCAAATTCTTTTCTCTTCCCCTCATTCCGCGGGACATCGGCCGGCGGGCTCCGAGCTCTCTGTTCGCGCGCAATGCGAGTTTGGGAAGTATTTACAACTTTGCGCGTGTTCGGCCTGTAAAGGCACGGCGGCACGCACCTGTTGCGTGGCGGGGCGGGGCGAGGCGCATCGGCGTGGCCGTCTCTCCTCTAGCCTGCCGGTGAGGAGCGGGGCGGGTGCCAAATCGAGACGAGGCGCCTCCGAGTTAATTAACGGCGCTCCCTGTCCCACCGACCTGCTTTACACGGCTGACAAATGCTCCAAAGTTTTCCGTCGCCGCCCGGGGAGCTCGCCGTGTAACCTCCTCGCTATATAGTTCGCTATACAGCAGCTCGCTCGCTCGCCCGGGAGCGCCCGCGGGAGCGAGGGTAGGCGACCCATAACGCGCGCGCGCGCAGCGGGCCTGCCTACCCCGCGCTCGGCGGGCGCTCCAGCAGGGCCGCCACAACGCACTCCTGGCGGCGCTCCCTCCCTCCCCGCACTCCTGCTTCCTTCTAGACTACCTGTTCAGCTCTACGGGCTGAGGGTAGGCGACCCATAACGTGCACGCACGCACGCTGCGGGCCTGCCGAATGATTCACTGTTAAAAAAATCCTGGGATTTCACGAAGGAACGCTCGTGAAAGTATTGCCAAAGTCCTTCGGGATTTCCCAAAGAACTCAGTAGATTTCACGTGTCGAGTTCAGCTATGAAACATACAAACGAATGAAAACTTCCACCTTCAACATGTGTTTTAATACACAAAAACTAAGAACGGAGTTCTCTGGGAATTTATAATAGTGGTGGAAAGTGAATCTTCGGGAAATCCTAAGAAATTTTTAATAGTGTTCAGAGTATCGCCCTCCTCGCTCTGTCTCTTTCGCACCCCATACTGCGGCACTCCATGCGTGCGAGAGAGACAGAGCGAGGACGAGGAGAACGATCCTCTGAGTCGGCTGCCTACCCGGCACTCGGCGGGCGCGGCGCTCCATCAGGGCCGCGACGCACTCCTCCTCGGCGGCACTCCCTCCCCGCGCACTTCAGCTTCCTTCTATACTACCTTTCCCGCGCTCTTCTCCTCGCGGCACTCTCTTCCCTCAATGGACACATTCTCTGGCACTTGATGCGGTGGCGCAAGGGGAGGGGGAGGAGGGGTCTTCTTATTGCTTCCCGGCCATCCTCGCTCCCACACCCTCTCCCCCTCCACACCCC
>NW_026267310.1:243387-248074 GCF_000697945.3 Frankliniella occidentalis | reverse complement strand
CCATTCTCGGCGTCCTCTTTACTTAAGACGGCTCTCTCGCGCAAACTCGACGCAAAATCGAATCTGCGACGAAAACCACGTTAGCAAAATTGTTTCTATAACAAGATGTCGGGGAATAATGCCGCGGAGAAAATTGGTTTTAGCCGGGCGAATTAGATTTGCGCGCGCGGTCCGTGGCGACACGTTGGAGATAGTGCCGCGACAAGGCAAGGCCCGCCCCTAGCTTTTCCCATTCTCCCTCGCTCCCTCTCACATACGCTTTCTCTCTCTCGCTCACTGTTTCCCCATTATTTTTCCTCCCTGTCTCGCTCACACACGCTCTCTCCATCTCTCCGTGTCTCTCTCGCTCTGGCCCGCACCCCCTCCTCTCGATCGCGATCCCTTCCCAAGGACTCTGTAATTATAACGCCCACCCCAACCCCCTTTCCGATAACGTCCCGGCCAGTAGTTGAGCCTGCCGACCTGCCCTGCCCTGCCTCGGCTAAAATCGTCACCTCATGAATCGCGCCGCCCCGCAGTCGGCCGCGCGCCACGCCACGCCACGCCTCGCCTCGCCAAGCCAGAGGATAAATTAATCGCGGGGGTCCAGGACGCATTAATAATCCTCGACTGCGGAGACGTTATCAGACTCGGGCCGATCTTCCTGGGCTGACGCGCGCCGCTGCCGCCCGCGCACCCGCGGCAGTTTTATCCAGAGGAAAAATGATTGTAAAACACACACACACCGGAAAAAAAACCTTGTAAAGTGACCAAAAATTATTTAAATAAAACCAATTTTGGTAGCAGTTTGGTTGAAATAATAGATTCGTACGCGAGTCGGCTAGCCCTGCAGCTTTCTGGTCCGGTCGATCTTGATGTCGAGGTGGAACTTGAGGACGGTTTTGCCCTCGGCCGACCACGTGTTGGACAGGCGCCACTGGTCGCCGGGGATGATGACGGGGAAGTAGTTCTCGTTCGGGATGTGGTTGCGCAGCGAGTACAGCCCCTGTCGGAGCGAACACATTGAGAGATAAAGAGTGAGTGCGGGCGGTGGCGCCGAAGATGTTTTGCACAACGCCTGCGCTTTCCGTCTCGCGCATACCTCCTTGATGGGACAGCTCTTGGGCAGGCTGGAGCGCGAGTAGCCCAGCGCCTTGATGGCCGGCCTCTTGCTGTGCAGGTCGTCACACACCGTGGCGCTGCCCTTGATGCTGCTCGGCCGGTACCCGCCGTCTGCTTTCTCCATCATGACCCACTTGGACTGCGCCCAAAGAAAAAACACGTTTTCAGCACGTACAGCCGTCAAGTGTTGTCTCTTTATTTGGCTATTGATTTATTTTGATTGTTTCGGTAGATTCGTCCTGTGCATTGAAGGGCAGCAAAAGACACACGACGGCTCACCTGCACCGCGCTGCTCAGCTCCTTGAGCAGGTCCAGGTCCCACTCCACCACGTTCATGGTCTTGTTCACGGTGCGCACCTTCATCCACGTCTTGTCCGCGCCGAACCAGTCCGGGCTGGACTCGTCGATGCCCGCGGCCTCGATGAACAGCGTGAAGGACCGCTGCGCAACCACACGGCATCATGATCACGATCCTCGTTAACCATAGCTCCCTTTTTTCCCTCTTTTTTTTTTTTTTTGATCTAACAAAGGACTTTCCCCGCCCAACGGGCTGTAAGGCGATCTTAATATAGAACAGAGACAGAGTGAAAACCGTCAACTGCAAAGCCGCCGACGCAGAAAAAAAAGTGCGAGTTTTTCATAAGGATTAAAAAAAAAAGTTTACGACATGAATTTGTGTTGGAGCTCGTCGTTGTTTACCTCGGCCCGGGCGGGCGCGAGAAGCCCCACGGCCACCAGGAGGAGTAGTCGACACCAGGCCGTCATGGCGAGCACTGACCACGAGTCGCCGCTGATGCTGCAGTGGCGGGGCGTGGCGGAGCGGGGCGTGGCGTGCCGCGGGAGGCTGCATCCGACGCCGCAGTACCGCAGTCCGTCCGTCCCCGCCGCACCCATAGCGTGGGTGGGTTCGTGACAGAGACAGGTGCCCCCCCCCCCCCCCACCCTCCCCTATACCCCGGCCGCCTCGCCTGGGCCTCACTACCGTGTTGAGTGACGCGTTGTGATGGTAGGACCGATATCTGGCGGCCATGAAAAAGCGAGTGGGAGAGGGGGGGAGCAGGCAGAAGACGAGCTAAAAAAATCCATAGAGAGGAAAAATGAGGAGGAAGAAAGGGGAAACGAATCCGGCCGTGCTACGATCGAGTCACTTTCATCCGCTTTTATCCTGGCCGCCCCGCTTTCCTCGTCTTTCCAAAGGGCGGCGCGGCGGTGGCTGGTCTGCGTTGCGAAGGACAGGGTGCAACATAACGAGGAACTTTCGTCCGGGGCACCGTGAAATAGGGGCTCACGGTCAGGGCTTGATGAGACAAGGGGGAGCCCGCTTAGTGCTCTCTGTCGCCATCATTTGATGAAGCAATCCGAGGTAAAAGCTCCCCAAGCAGCTACTGCTGCTGCCAGCCACTGATGCCTGGCGTATATCCGGTCGGGAAGTGGGGAAGAGCGAGTGAGAGAGACAGACAGGGAGGATGAAGAGGGGATGGGGGAGAGGGAGAGAGAGAGGGCGGGAAAGAGAGACAGACACAGAGAGACAGAGAGAGGGGGGTGGATACTGGAGTACTCAGTCATAGAAGCCACCACCCACTCCGCAGGGCACTCTCTGCCCCAGGGGTAACAGCTCGACCCCCTCATTCACTTCACCCGTCGCCCTCCCGCTCCCAGTGCACCTGCCCGTACCGCTCCACCCGACGGGTCGGTTCTCACCCGCTCCCGCATCGATTTGCGGTATCCAACTACTCGGAACTGAAGTCCTCGTATCGCTGCCCGGCTGCTGCCGGGTCACATTATTTGTGAGCGAGTGGCCGAGGTCCGTCCAGTACGGAGCTCTGCCACGTGTGAGGCGGGGGTGGCTTTGCTTGGGGGATGAGGAGGGCGAGCGGCGGTGGCGTATGTGTGCCGCCGAGGGCGGGAGGAGGAGGGGAGCGGGAGGGCCACGGGCGGAGGTGGAGAGCTCGGCGGAGAGAGCCGTGCTCGCCACGCCTCCGCGCCCCCCCGCCGCCGGCTGTATTGGCTTCTCCGAGAGTGTACTTTGGGAGTTCCTGGAGCTCTACATTGCAGTGCTGGCAGGGACAGAGAGGCTCCTCAACAATATACGCGACATGAATCTAGTTCGATCCCTCCCTCTCTCCCCTTTCCCCCACCCCTGGGGAGCCTGCAGCCCGACACAGCCACAGAGCCGAGAGGGACTCTGCTTCCCGGACCCTTTACCCTCGCCGGGGGCCAGAACTGGGGAGGGGGCAAGGAGGACACAAGGGGGGAAGAAAATCAAACGACAACTTGGAGAGCATGCAGTTTAATAGCAAATGGGGTCCGGCAGTTGGACAGTCCGTAAATAAAGATAGCAATACAAAAACACACACTCGCGCTCGCTTGCGCCGCTACATGAGGGTGGTGCTGGTCTCGGAGCCCCGGCGCCCTATCCTGGGGCTGGGCGGCAGCGACTCGAGCAGCGGGTCCTCGGCGTGGCCGCCGTGGGCCGCGTGGTGGAGCCGCTGCGGCGCGGCCTGCATGGCCTGCACCACGGCGCGCACGGCGGGCGCGTTGAGCGCGCGCTCCGTCAGCGACATGGGCCGCTCGCGGCGGATGTTGCGCCCAGCCAGGCGGCCCAGGCTGCCCTCCTCGATGGTCGGCAGCGCGGCGTGGCCCGCCAGGCCGGAGTGGGACGGCCCGCCGTGCGCGGGCGGCAGTCCGGGCGGCAAACCGGACGGCAGCCCCGCCGGGACGCTCGCGGGGGCGTCGCCGTTCACGCCTGGGACGACTGCCGGACACAAGAGGAAGGTCGTCAACGTCGTGGACGCCCGCCGCTGCACTTACCTCAGCTCCCCCTCCAGGCCTGGACGCGCACCGTTGCCCCACCTGCAGGCGCGTTGCCGCCCCCTCCTCGGTTGCCCCTCACGCTGCCCACCCTCCGCGTTGATCCCGGTCGCAGCGAACGCGACAGCGGCCGGAAGCGGCTGAGGCCCGCGGTCACCTGCAACAGAAGAGGTTGTGGCACCGGTCGAGCAGCGCCCGGTGGTGGTCCAGTAGGACGCCGATGACGGTCTCGTGCTGGCGGTGACCGCTCACCTGCGCGGCGCTGGGGTGCGAGCTGGAGCCCACGTTAGCCGCCTGGACCCCGAGCAGCGAGGTGATGAGCTGGTCGAGCAGCGCCGGGTCGATGCCGGCCGCCCCCGAGCCGCCTCCCGCCCCCGACGACGAGGGGAAGCCCCCGTAGATGCTGCCCGGCCTGCTGCCCGCGCCGGACGGCGGCAGGCCCGCGTGGATGCCGAGCGTGGCGCTGAGCTGCGGACGCGGAGCAGAAGCGTCAAGGGTCGCCAAAAAGTACTTCCGTCAATCGCCGTGAAGAAACTGCCAAGTTCGACCTAAGGAGCTCTGTCAAGTAGGCACCACCCAATGGCGAGAGGAATTGTACTACTCGCCAGGAATTAGTACTCAATTAGTACTCTCACCCTGTCAAATATTAGAATTTGTACTAACAAACTGTGGGCGCAATCCGAAAACGATGTGGGGCGGTGCGTGCATGACGTTTGCACCACCCAATTGTCCGATCCCAACGAGAGACAATGCATTCTGTTCGGAAGAATTAGTA
>NW_026267310.1:238274-239952 GCF_000697945.3 Frankliniella occidentalis | reverse complement strand
CCGATGTCGACTTACTTTACTTGACTGGTAGTCGGAGTTGAACTCCGAATTTCTGTGCCGCGGTCCCATTACAATGATCAACAGATCTATAAGGGTGGAGAGCCCCGCCGCCAGTGACCCCGAGTCACCCCAGAGCCTCTTGCCGCTCCCTGAGTCAGAAGTGCGGCGGGCCGGGCGGCGGCCGTGGTGCCACTGCAGGGGCGATGAGGGATTTTCCGACCTCATGTCCCACCTGGGTTTTTTCATTTCACCCCACGCCCTGCTGCCTTGCTACTGATCTGACGCGTCAACCCAAACAAGTTGTACATGTTAAACTACGAGCGGTATACTCCTGGCAGTGTCATTGTATCCCTGCCTTGCCGTCCATGAAATTACAGACAAAATTGTCGAGTTACCTCTGCGCCGTGAAATTACATATATTCCGGGCAAATTTACAGTTTTTCTGTAATATTACCTAAGGCCTGGAAAATTTTTACAAAGTTTCAGTAAAAATATTACCAAGTCTTGTAAATTTACCTCACTTCAATGGGAAAATTACATGATGATGTTAAATATACCATAAGACTTCTGTAAAATTACAAGAATTAGTTACATTTACCATAAGACTTCTGTAAAATTACATTGGTTGTAAATTTACAACAAAACATGTCGTAAAAATGCCAGTGCTTGTAATTTTACATAAAAGTGTTGTAAAGTTTTACATGCTTTTTATGTAAAATCACTAATTTTTTTTAGGGTGCAAAAACACGATCGAATCGACGCCATCTCTCGAATAGCGGCGTAGGAGTAGGGCAGGAATGGGTATGGAGCGGGGGAAGACCAAGTACACTCATGCGTACTCACGTGAGTGCAATACTGGTGTGCAGGAACAAATGTAGTGCTTCAATCCTCGGTGCACTGCGAAATTCTTGGAAAGAACTTTGAAGGACACTTTGTCACACCTGTGATCACACGGTTACATGTGACGCGTGGTTGGATGAACGTGACCGTGGAGCACAACGCCACGTTGTCGAATTTTCTATTTACCCCTCAATTAATACGGTTAGGGAAATAACCAACCATAGCTGCTCTGAAAACTCAAGTGTGTACTTGTCTTGCAGCTTAAAGCATGCAGGGGCTCCTCGGTTTACTTCCACCGCATATGGGTAGTTGCTGTGGAGTACTAATTCCGGCATGTTGATATTCGGAAAGTACTAATCGACCTGAGCAGGATTCACTGTTTGTGGGGGCTGTTGGACGATTGGGCGGTGCAGTGTCACGGCCGAACCACCCACTTGCACATTACATGGTGTTTAACTCAAGTTGCACACTTCCGTGGTGTACAAATTTTAGACGTTTGTTAACGTTCTGAACACTTGGACACGCACAGGTCTATTGCTACCAATAGGAACCATATACTTAGACACCAGAATGTGCCTAAAAAATTCACACCTCAACTTTAATAATCAATTGACGTGCAAATTAATCACTTTCTTTAAAACAGTGAACATAGGCCCGCCTATGTACAAGAGAAATATTCTAGGATCAAATCCTCGATGGCCTTCCAACCTTAATGTACACACTGGGACTGTCAGTACTAATTTTAAATATGTGCCAGGGTGAAAGTACTAATTGAGTACTAAATTTTAGCGTGCAGTACAAATTCCTAGCTGCATTGGGCGGTGCGAGTATTGCGGGT
>NW_026267310.1:191147-232544 GCF_000697945.3 Frankliniella occidentalis | reverse complement strand
CCCCCCTCTATCCCCCAGAACTCGTTACGTTACCGCTGCTCGCTCGCACTCATTTATCAGTTTATCGGTCACGGCGCTTATTCCCAAACATTAACTCTGCGTGACGGTGGATCGCGAGGGCGCGCGCAGCCAAGTGTGACGGCCCACGGAAAATACTCAGGAAAAAAAATGAAAGAACCCTGCGATAACTGTATGATTTTTCCAAAGCGGAAGAGGAGGCAAAGCCGAGCAAAGCAATTACCATCGTTGGGTTTGTTTGGTTGATTTTTAGTCGATAACATACAGGGTGGTCCACAGATCCCTTCCTTTATTTTGCTTATACTGTACCGGATGCACGCGTGCGGCCGGTTAGCATACTCGCACGGGGCCATAAGGCGCCACGGTGAGCGACGGTAGGCAAGCCCGCCCGCACGCGTGTATGCATGCTGTACAGTATAAGCAAAATAAAGGAAGGGGTCTGTGGACCACCCTGTATAGTAGGTTGAACCGTGCGTGCATGGGTGCTGCCAAACGCGAGCCTCGCGGCCCAACTATATTGAAAGGGCGCCGCACTGGCTCCATTCACTCACCCACCTCGAGGGTGATTCCCGCTGCAGCGGGGGGTCGGGTGGGGTCGGGTGGGGTCGGGAGGGGTAATAGCGCGCTGTCGCGGCGAGCGCCCCGTGCGCGCCGCGCAACGACAGAGGTCCTCTCTCTCCTCTCCAAAGACAGATGGAGGAGGGCCAGCTACGATGGCACTTTCTTTCTTAGCGTTGGTGCCCTGCTAAGTGTCGCCCCGGCATTGGTCCTGGCACTTCAATTAGTGCAGGGGCCGGGCGCCGCGCGGGGTGGGGTGGGGAGCACCGCAGTGGACGGACGGGACGGACACGGAGCCAGGCAGGGCGCACTGTACCACCACAGGTAGCCCATCCGCTTTCTCACTCCAAGTCCCCGCTAAACGGCATTGACAATCGTCTGTTGATTTTCGACCGTGACACACAGACTCCCCCATAACAACAAAAAATAATTTTTAAAAAATAGATGAATAAAAGGGTCACGATGAGGTCGGCAATAAGTGACGTACCTGTAGTATTTATGTATCAAACGTATTTTTTAGGCTTAATTTTCAATTTCTTTTTTGATCTATGACAACAACCAAACCATCAACGACTTATAACCATTCCGTGCTGACTATTTGGATAGTGTGCGAGACGTGCGCATGTCTCCGGGATACAGCTCATCGTGGTCAACGCAACTCGGCCGCATCCATACCACCGCCCGGAAAGTCTCACGCTACAAAAGAAATTCCGTCTTGATCCCAGGGGCACACGCTATACATACCTCCGTGAGCTGCCGACCTGCTGCACTCGGACCGCGCCGTGTGGATCTCGAGGGGAACGCCAGGACACGCACGCGCTGTCGGCACGGCCTAGGAGGCGCCCTGACGCCACACAACGCCACCCTGCACTGCAGCGCGGAGCGCGGCCAGCGGGCCACCCGCGGAGCACCCCAGGGGGTCACCTGGTCGCATCCGAGTGCTAAATGACACGAGGAGGGGGGCTGCCGGCCAGCCTCCTACCTCCTGGTTGTGTTGATGTCCATTCCGGGCGCCACGTAATGAGGAGAAAAGGGCAGCGGGCGGAAGGAATGAGTGCGCGCCGTGTACAAAAATACAGTCTCTTTTATTCGGCCGAAGAGAAGCAAATCAACGACATTAACTGAAGGTCGCTGGCTTTTAACACGGGCAACAACAGTTGTTGGGCGGTTCACAACAAGCAGGCATCTGTAACGGCGCGTGGCTGGCCTACGTGCAGCTCCCCGTCGCCCCGTGCGAGTAGGCCACCCGGCCCCACGCCTGCATACACTACATTCCAATAGCTGCAAAAGGAACGACGTCGTGAACCGCCCAACCACAAAGAAAATATCGTCTTTAGAATGCTTTGGAAACATATAATGCACTGTACAGTTTAGCTTATTGATTACATGTTCCGGGCGTGGTCAGGCGGAATCAGCTGCTCTTGAGGAATCGAAAGGCATCGCCTTACTGTCTCAGGGGACAAGCAGGGTACGGCCAACAAACCACATTGTCATATGAAACTTTGAATTAAAAACATCAATTGGTTATGATTTTACATCTCTATATGGAATGAACTAAAGACAAAGGAATTCACTTTTTGAGCTTAACTCTCACCAATCTTACAATCTGAGTCTCAGATAAATAAATAATTCAAATTTGAACAGAGTCAACAGAGCCTCATCCTTAGTGAAAGGGAAACAACTAAATATCATGGCAGTATCCCAACCTCATAGAGGTAAATAAGGAGTGTGACAAAAATTTAACAATTCAGTTAACATAATAATCACGTAAAATATTCGTTGACACTAAATTTCAATTACTTAATTTGCAGGTCAGGTAAGACAAGAAACAATTGTCTTCATAACTCCAAACCATGTAAAGAAACACAAACACAACTAGCTGTTAACATTTGATCAGATTTAAACTTTTATGAAAAACGGTTATTTTACTTCTCAGCATCACAAATAACCCTCAATAAATTACAGACAAACATAGGTTCGTGATCTCATAACACAAGAAATTACAGCACTAGGGAAAGCACTTCAACAGATTTTCTTAGTAAAACACTTCTTGAGGGTATGTATGCATTCCAATATTAACACCCAATATGTTTGGCTACAGTCGAGTCTTAGGCTACAGTAAATAATAATATCTACCAAACACTTTAAAATAAGAACTAGAAGTAATCATCATAATTGGTTATACACTTGTATTATTAACACTGATTACTTGCCAGAGCAGAACATAAAACACACAGCCAGTATACTTATATGAGTAAGTATGAGAAAAACTTTAGTGCTCTCTAGTTCTCCAGTTCAGCAAGTGTTGATATTAAAATGCACTACTTATAATGTAATATGTATCACAATATGTGCCTCACACAATAAATAAAGCCAAAACTTTTTTAACAATATAAGCCCAATCAAAAGTAGACAAAGACATTTTCTAGTTATTTTTTTTTTTTTGAAATTTAAGAGAAATGCGCCCTTGAAAACATACAATTACAAGACTGCTATTGATATCAAGTTGTGTTTATTTTTCAGACTTCCGCACCGTAGAGGCATATTCTAAAATTATCACATGTGTACGATGAAACTTCACCTACTGTTGACAGTATACATGAATCGTCATCTACAGGCAGTAGATGAAACGTCACCTACTGTTGACAGCTACCTACTGTAGGGGAAATTGGGATCTTTCACATAACATAAATTTAGAAGATACTGAAAACCGATCCCATTGAAGACACCAAAGAGAATACCTGATTTCAATATAAGTTGGCTTCTCCAAAAAACCAAAATATAAAAAAAGAACCCAAAATAGTCTCAATGCCTTAATTTTACAAATAAAGCAAACAATTACAAATGGCAAAATCTCAATCATAAGGTAGATAAACATTCATTGAACAACGGATTTCCACCCACAGTAAAATGCTGCAAATCTCAAGCAATATTAGATAGATTTATAAAACAACAGAAAAACAGCACTTCTTTAGATCAGAGGAAACTAGGCTCTCTAAAGACAATTTAAATTTAAATAACGGAACACAGGCGCGGATTAAGGGTGGGGGTGGGGCTGGGGGGCGATTGCCCCCCCTCCCCCCCTCTCCCGTGGTAGGTAACCGACAACCTTGTCGGTCGGACCTCAATCCGCGCCTGACGAAACATAGTCAGTGCACTCCCTCATGTAAACCTCAATTTCCTTTGTGAGTTTTGAAATAGTATGAGAGCCAGTAGCAAGACAGAAGAGGTCTTATTTTAGAGAAAAAAAATCTACAAAAATACTGTTTTGTTGAGCTACTTGGTGTCTGGACTATTCTGCATTAGGATCAAAGAATAAAGCAGAAACTGCAAAGATGAGGAACACTATACCACCAATTATTGTAACTGCAACAAAAAAGAAAAAGAAAATTAAAGTGAGCCTTTATTTTGTTTGAAAAGAGATAAAGACCTCAAGAGAAATTTTACCTGTTCTAACTGATATCCTTTGGGCAATCATCCTTCCACCAAGCACTGCTAAACCGGTACATAAGCAATGGCCGAGAGTGCCACCAATTGTTACACCAACTACATCCTGCAAAAATTAAAAGCAATGAAGTATGCACTTAAAAATATTACGCAGGTAGTTGAAAAAATTGAGCTTAAACAAACAGTTTGAATTAAAATATGAATTCATTTACTTCTCTAGCAGCAAGAATAATTGTTGTTAGTTGACTTCGATCACCCCACTCAGCCAAAAATGTAAGAGTGAATGCTTGAACAAAAATGCGTGAAAACATTTTTAAGGCACTTGCACGCCACTTCCCTTTCTTCTTTGTGCTGGCACTACCAGCAGATTCAACATCAGCTCCTCCAGATGCTGCTTCTCTTTCAAACTGTGAGAAAAATACAGAATGCAAACATAATTTAAATAAGTTCAGCACAAATAATCTAAAAATGAATATAAAAAATATCACAAATTAAAAACATGTTCCGTATTCTTGAAAGACATTTACTCATATGCCATTGAAGCAAATATCACACAAATCAAGCACATTGTATAGAAGCAATACCACACATCTACATGCAATTTGAAACACCACACATGTACATGCAATTTTAAACACACAGTGTCATCATGCAAGTAACTAAAGCAAATTATAATTTGAGAGGAGTGCAAACATGTGTTACATCATTACGTAGGTTATTCATGTATGGTTAACTGATTTTACTTACCCAAACCATTGACCATAGCATTGTAATAAACCAACAGAGTATTATTTTGAGTACAAATTAGTTGCAAGCGCAAGCGTAGTAAAATACAGCACATGTTGAGAATATTCCGATTAACCAAAATATGGCTCTGGTTTTGCAGGCTTAGTGAACTTTTCAGAATTGTATTAAGTAAATGAACGTTGTAAGTGAGTTATATCTAGGAGTTTTTCTCATGTCTTAGGATATGCTTTTTAGTCAGCTTTAAATACATGGTCTATACAGCTTATTCAATGTACACAGAACATAGAACCCACACATCTGATCAAAGACATAGTAACACATACATAAACATCACAGACTGCATTTAGAGCCAGATTAATAACAAGTCAACCCTATACAGAACAAAAAAACAACAATTAAACACAATCTGGCTAAGAGTCCTTTATTCTCTTATACGGGATATTGAGATAAACAGAAAACAATTTTGGGAATTAGGCCCAATGGAGAAAACACAGCAAACACGTGTTCCCTTTCAAAGTGCTCTTGGTTTTCAAATAATTATGTTTCTGATTCAAGTATGCAGATATAGTTTAACATGAAAAGTAAACACAAATTGGACGGACCAGAAAGCTTTTAGACTAAACATACGCCGTACGTATTGCATATTTCATATACAAACTAATTACCTCAGACTTTTTAGAGTTGAAATCTATATGGTTCTCAGAGGAATTAGAGGCAGAGGCCTGCAGAGAGCATAGTATCAACAACTCTTTCACTTTGTTTTGAGTAAAGTCACAAGTAATCATAAAAACAAAAGAAAACTGATAAAATTCTCTAAAAAAACAAAAAAAATATCTGAAGTGAGTAGCTTAAATTTTCAAATCTATGAGAAACACCTACAGTGGATAAAATTACCGTAATTTAATGGCTAAATTGACAGAGCTGCCAGCAACACTACATATCATGTAAGCATTTGAAATGCATGTTTAATTGAAACTATGAAATCTACAGCATGTTAGGAATTAGCGGGTTAACAGATATTTATCAAACGCGTGGACTACAATCATAGGGACCTTTGTGCATTTCAGCACGTTGCACAGAGTGCAATTTTTAAAAAGTGACTGAGAAGATAAGGACAGCATTCAACTTTCTTAAGCAGCTTTGAAAAGTTCTGGCAGCCCTAGACACCATGCAAAATACTTACCTCAACATTTAGAAGAGTAGGATCTATCACCACCTAACAAATACTCAGCATTAGCAATCTCACAGATTTACAGCTTGAAATCTAGGAATATATTTCTATTAATCCACAAAAAAAAAATACAATACCTCTTTATTGTTTTTAATAGATCCCTCAGAGTTTTGTTCTGTTGGTTCTGGCTGTACCTAAGTTTCAAATATAAACAAGCCAAAAACTCAGTCTCAAAATTCCTGCATACTTTATGCAAAAAAGGTAATCTAAAGCAAGTAATTTATCTCCTACGCAACAATGCAACTCACCACCAAGTCAGCTTCCACCTCTCGTTGTTGATCTTCAACTTTCTTACCCTGAATTGTTCATTAAACAATAGTAGTAAAAGAAAAACATTCTAAATCAATATTTTCAGACAGAATGCATTTGAGCTGACATCTCTGAGAACAAATTAAAATTGAATTTGCCTTCTTGATAAATGTATCCAAATAAACTCAAACTCTTTGTTAAGAAAGAGAGGTGTGGAAATTTTAGTGGAAACTTGAATATTACAACTTATATTTTGTTTTCACAAGACTGCATGAAATTGATTAGAATAAAATATACAACCTGAGACTGATTGTCTTCTCAGTGAGACAGCATCAACATAACTACTTACTAATAAATGATATACCTATTATACTTTAATGAAAATGTACCACTACCCGTGCACAGCAGAAAGAAGGGGAAGATACATTGGGATACCACATTCACAAATGCCCAAGAAATTCGCGACTTTTCTTGGGCAATCTGAAGAATGGAGGTCCACAATGAAATCTTACAAGACAAAGCACATCAGAAAACCATTCAAAAGAAAACCTACAGAAGTTTAACAATAATATATAAATACCACACCACCAAAATAATTGTTAAAACCAAGAAATACGCCATGTTAAGGGCACACTCTGCAAAAGCTAAGCAAAGCCTTCCACATTCAAACAAGCATTTTGATTTACTCAAAACTGTTACCTCATCTTCACGTTTTCGTAAATCTGACTGAACTTCTTCCAGTTCCTCCTGACCTTCATTGGGCGACATATAGTAACCATCTCGTAACATTTTCAGACCAAAAATGGCAAACAGAGCTGTTGATATATAGTATGTATACGCTCTAGGTATGATAGTTGCAGCTAAGCCAAAGACAGCTAAAAACAAGATAAGAAAAGAATTTATGACATTATCTCAAGAAAATTCAAATTCCAATCATCACACAAAATATACCAGAATGATAAACTTACCTGACAAAACTGTCATAAATGCGAGAGCAGACGCAGCACCCAAGAAAACAGTAAGACGTGGGTGACGCATGGCCATTATTGCAGCAATAAAAAACGTTTTGTCTCCAAGCTCAGACACAACTATCACAGAGAGTGCAGCAACAAATGCATGCACAAATCCAAGATTCCCTCCAGGGGGAGCACTCGTTTTCTCTTCGCCTTTGTCATTGTCTGATTGTTCCACCACATGTCCTCGCTGTGAAGTAGAAACAAAATTTACTTATAAATCAAGCAATTTGGAACAGGTAAAGTCTTAAACATAAAACTTACCACTGAAGGTAGTGCAGAGTCGGTGCGGGGTGTTTCAGATTCATCAATTGGTTCCTTTTCACAGGAAACAGTACAGAAGAAAATCCCTAAAACGCATAATGCTATGGTGGCTCTCCGCACAAATACTTGGTTGAGTAGTCCAGCCATATTTGTGTGACTTGAAACAGACGGACGATAATGACGAAAAGAGTCAAGTCTTCGTTATCATCTGCCAGGCATCTGAAAGATGTAATGAAAAGAACTTCTACTTATTCCACAATACAACAGAAAGTAAACAAATGTGCAGTGTATTCTTTGAGAAGGTGACGTGCTTAGTTTAGATGATTCATACAATCTACAGGGAAAATAGTTTTGAAAAGGGAGCATGCGAACCCTGTAACATTTTACATTCATAATAGAAAGTTAAAATATGATTGCTCAGCTTTATTCCTCGACTTATGAAAGGCCTATATTGTGTCCTCATAACCTTATTGAAAGTGCGATTGCCGACTGCGACACACCGAGCGAGACATGATTGCAATACAGTTCCACCTCCAAAGAAAAATACCTGAATTACCTTTAAATTTTCTATGATAATAAATAACGCCGGGCGATGAACATACGCGGCGGCATCTACAAATTACACATCAGCAGCAGACAGCACGCCAGCCAGTCAGTCGAAAGCAGTCGAAAACAACAACACCAACATCAACAACAAGAAAAATACAACACTTAAGAGGAAGCGGATATGCGTATGCGACCAGTTGAGGAGCGGGAACGTCCATCGCGAGCGGCGAGCGTGAACCCGCACAGCCCGCCAGTCACTGAACGAAGTAATGGACGTCAGGAGTCCTCACGTTTCATCAGCGACACGGATGGCTTTTAATTTCCACTATTTCCACTGGGTATGCGGAAACAACCATCCATCAGACAATGAGAAGCGAAGGTGACGAAGATAAAAGGCGGTTGCGGAGAGAGGCGTCATCGATAACGAGGGAATCCTCTTGTCAGGCGAGGACAGTGCGTCGACAAACAGCATGGCAATATAGTAATAAGTACAATGCCACCCACATGTCCCAGTCCGATGGCACATCTAGGCCGTTCACGAACCTATTGAGGTCAAGGCGGGGATAACAACGCAGGGCTGGGACAGGCTCGGGTACTGATACACTCGGTTGGAATGGAGATCGTCAGCAGCATTCTTACGCCTTCGTTATCTCGCCCATCTGTCATATCGAATAAGCCGCCAAGAGGTACAATGTTGCCATCCTCTTCCAGACGAGAAAAAGCGCTTCAGGCTTTCGTCAGTTCGACAGGCCGACCAATACTCACGTGACGTTGATTTGACGGGAAACCAAACCCTCTGTAGCGTAGATCACCGTTTGGACGAACAAAATGCTGTTTGTCGAGCTGAAACGATAAGGAGCTACCACGTTTGCTCTAGACCAGGGGGAAGGTGCAACAAGATAACACAATGTATGTCATCTCGAAAAAGGGAATATAAACCAACGTAAGCAATATTTCTCGTCACCATAAATTGTCACGCCAGTTCTTGGAATGAGCGAACAGTGCGCCGACTAGAGTGGTGGAAAGAGCCCCCAACTTACTTCTTGTTCTGCAAAGAATAACAAATCATCAATCGCTGGGGCGGGTGGGCAAGATATCACCGAGCTGCTCGGACGATGCCACCGCAAGCGCAGCCGGTAGCCGAGAGGGAGTGACGTGAGATAGCGGGGAATGCAACCCGGTGCACTCTCAGCCGCTGGCCGGGCCGGCGGGACGGCGTAGAGCACAGCTGCACCGACAGCCGGCAGGTGGACGTGCGGCCGCTTGGATTCAGACTCACTAGACTGCCCGATTGCCGTAATTTGGAGTTCCACACGACCAGGAATTAGTCGGGTGCAGCACCGCGGTGGTAAGGATCGCGCTGACCCCGGCCGCCGGACTTGCGCTTGCGGTCACAAACAGGGACGCGTGCGACGCGCGACGGGCGGCTGGAGAGCGCCGTGGGCGTAGGCAGTCCCGTCGCGCGCGGGAGTCGCGCGGCCAGGAGGTTGCCTACCCTTCGGGCGGCCCTGCACTGCTCCAGAGCGGGCCGGAGCGAGCAGAAGACGACCGTACCTGGCGACAGGGGCCGGTGCAGCAGCGCGCCGGCATGCTTCAAGTAGTGACGCGCGCTCCTTGTCCCGCACCGCGTCCCCCAAGGTCGTGCGCGTGACGACGGGACGCGCGGCTCTCTCTGGTGGCGCGTGGTCTGGGTGCTGTAGCGGCGTCCACGGCGGCGTCCACTGGTCTGTCCTGCTCACCTGCGCCGGGGAGAGTGACGCGCGGCGAGGTGTCGGCCGGCGTCGTCGTCGGGAGCGGCGCGGACAGACCCTGCCTGCCCCCCGCCACGCCCCGCCCCCCATCCTGGGCCGCAGCCGCGGCGCTGCACTAGTAGTAGCCGCTGCCCAGGCGGGGGTCGATACGCCACTTCCTGGATCGGCGGCAGAGAGCGATGCGATGGCGTGCCCGTCCTCGTGGGCTCGGGGTGGGCCCCGGCGTGGGGGCGGCCAGCCGGCCTCGCCCTCGACTCGTTTAGAACGGTCTCTCCAAGCCAAGGCCGCCACCGTGCGCGGACAGCCCCGGGCACCCTTAAGGCGCAGCTAACCCCCACCGCGGGGTTGCCCCCCCCCCTCCCCTCCCGACAGGTGAGTGCCTCGGCGAGCAGGTAGCACGCGACAACACACACGAGTTCCTTGCCCTGGCAGTAGCTGATAAGGCGTGGACGGGCCCATCCCGTCGCGGCGGCCTCGGATCAGTAACGCGTCGTCACCAGCCCCCACCCCCCTCCCTCCCCCACAAAGTCCGTGGCCCTCGCGCAAACATGTATCACTTTTTGGCGTGATTTCACCAAATCACGAGTCGCCCAGTCGCGTCTTGCTGGCGGCGTCAGAGCAGGGCAGTCGAGCCTGCTGCACACGTCGAGGAGCGGAGAGGAGGGGGGGGGGGGGTGGCTGTCAGACCTGGTTTTGGACATGGTACAGTGCGCATCGTTGCGGAGCGAGTGGGGCCAGACGACCCCGACTGGACAGCAGCTCGACAGCTAGAGCTTCTAGGCCGTTTCGCCATCAAGATTTTCCACCCCACTTGGCCGACGGGGCGGCGCCCTTCTCTCATGACGGCACCAAGAGCACGTCGACTTCGACTACCCCCCCCCCCTCCCTTCCCCGATTTTTTCTCCCGTCTATTAATAGGCTGCAGACACAGTTTTAGGCTGACCCTGCCCAGGGGAAGGCCATCAGGCCGAGGGAGTCCGACGCGCGCGCCCCGCTCTTGGACAAGCACCAGGACCAGGAGAACACGTACGTAGTGCACATCCGCACCGCAGCAGCGATCGGAAGACCCGGCCCGCGCGAGGTGGCTCGCGACCGGGTCAAGGCCTTCATCATGGCAGGGTGTCGAACACACCTGCGAAGGCTCTATATATACATGATATACCTCTGGAATGAATGATGCGGCATGTTGAGAGCGGGGGCTGCACGGAGCTAGCGCGGCCTCGACCCGACCGGCCGGCGCCCGGTTCAAAGCCGCCGCCTTTGTGCGAGGACCGGAGGGCCCGGTTCAAAGCCGCCGCCGTATACTCCCCCAAAAGCGGGTCCCGACCCCGACCGCACCGCGCGCCCGCGTGGGGTGGGGTGGGGTCTGCGTCGGCGGCGCGTCGTCGGGTCGAGGAGGTCGAGGTTACGCGCCGGAGAGCGAAGCCTAGCCATCAGGGTTTGAAAACGAGCAATAGCTCCGCGGGAGCTAACTGGAATTTGTGCGAGCTGTCATTACTTCTTCGAGGAACGAGGCGAGTTCCGCTAACGGCCGGCATGCGAAAACACGCTTGCTGAGTCTGAAGCGGTCAGCTGCAATCACCTCCTCTGCTCCGCCACGCCGCCGGCCGCTGAAGCTGGGCCTTCCCTGCGCCGTGTGCGGGGCCGGGAGGCCGCGGGCCCCCATGAGCTGTCACGGTCCGGCGCGTAGTCCAGAGCCGCGGTGCCGACGCGGTGCAAGCAGCGCGTGACCTCCACGCCGTGTTGAGTTTGTGTTCTCATGGCATTGGCATAGGATAGGGTCGCAGAGTGGCAGCGGCATCATCCATTCGGTCTCCCCTCGAACCTGTTGGTCCAAGTATGGCGGAGTCCCAAATGGATCCCACCCCCACCCCCTTTGCCGCTGGATGCTGGAGACTTTTCTCTTGTGTCGCGCATACCCACGCGCTCCTAGACCTCAGGTCCCCTGTTCCTCCCTTGCACGGGCAGTCAACTGCCACTGGCCAGAATTCGTTCCTGAAATAAGAAACCCACCCAAGGCCCTTCCCATGCAAGGCGAATCGGAATCACCATCGGCTGGCATTTGGGGAGAAGGGCTTTCAATTCAATCATAAGGTCCAGATGTTTATTTTTTAGATAAAAAAAGGAGCAGAGGTTGGAGTACAGAACATTATTATGTAATATCACTTAAAAGGTCTCATACAGCAAAAAATGGCAACTTGTTAAGGAGAGTGAGGAAAAGTCATTGAAGAAAAATGTGACTATAAACAAATACAAGACTTATCACAGTAGATGTTTTAGATTAGCATGCTTACTGGATCTACACAAAAGAAAAGAATTTACAGTAGTATTTGATTAAAACTTCAAAATTATACCTTTCATTAAAAAATGAAAACTGGTCAGATCAATAATTTTGTCTGAGATGTTAACCACATCTGTTTCTTGCAATAATTGCATGTGATTAATTTCACTGGCCTGCTAAGATGTCTTGGGGTTACAGTATTCCCTTCAATTTTCTGTTTTTATCCATAGCTGACTTAATTTTCACAGATAAATCTGTCACCATAAGAGTAGAACAGTTTTTTGACGAACAGTATAACTGGAAAAAACACACAGAATCAGTTAAATTTCCCACTTCTCTTTTACAAATTATTTTTCCAGCATCATACATACTTTTTTATTTATAACAGAAATACATAAAATCATTTTTCCAGGTCCTCGTAGAGTGATTAAACCTTTTTGTTCCTAAAATAATAGATCAATACACTTCACTTTAATATTGCAGAGCTTTTTTGGCTAAAAGAATATTTGAACTGTGGAGATGAACAAACCTGAACATCAAAGACATAAATGTTCCCATCATAGGAACCAGCAAAAAGAACCTCGTCTACCTGGACGATATTTACAATTCCTTTTCCCGTAGACAGTTTATATTTTAATATGCCTCCCTGTAAAAAAAAATAAAAAAAAAACAATATTTAAAAGCTCATGATACTAAAACACCAAAACATTATACAGAAAAAAAATATACTTAATCATATTCAGAAGAAAATGTTTACCTGGAAGTCATAAACTAAAATATGGTTACCATCTGTTCCACAAAAGAGCAGGTTATCATGTAAATTTAAGCAGTAAACAGTTTGCTGCATCGTTCCAAACTGTCTGAGCAAAAGCCCTAAAACATAAAAGAAAAAATAGGTATATATTTCAACACTAATGTTTAGAAATAAGATTATTAAGATATGATAAATCTCAAATGTACCAGACTCAGCGTCCCGTATTGTGATCGGCTGATTTCTACATGAAATTATTATAACTTTTCGAGGGCCTTCCTTGTGCGATTTAATTGCTAACACCGCAGACCCTTCTAAGGTTATGGTCTCAGCCAGTTTTTCTGTCTGCAAATGATTACAAAAATGAAAGAAGTGGAGAAAAAAAAAGTACTTTACAATGAAACTGTACTTACTTTTAAAATAAAGGGGCAGATAGATCCTGCTTTAGTCCCAACATAAGCTGTGCCCCATTCACAGGTTATTACAGATATGGCTTTAGACAAATTTAAAATTTTTTGGGGTTTGATATTAAATTTTGTTTCATTTGCACCTAATTGCTGGAAGAAAACAAAGAAAACACACAAGAGTAAGCATCATGGTCTGAATAAAATTAACTTACTGAAACAAAAGTGCAGGAGATACAGTCAAATCTGGTTGAAGCAAATTTCAGCATTCACTACCACCAGATTTTAGTATAATACAGAGTTCTCGACATGGCTCAGGGGAAAGCGGAAATTGGAATCGTCTTGATAAGAAACAGTTAATCTCTAAATCTAGAACTTAATTTAACTAGATTCAACTGTATCATCTTTACTAGCTTACCACAATATTATACAATTTTAAAAAACCATCTTCACCACCAGTAAAGAGGGTATCTTCCATAACATCAATACAATTTAACCCAGGTACACTTTTATCTCCATATGAAGCAAAAAGTTGATTTTTTTCAATTTTATTTTGGTAGGTAATGCCGTTTTGGGAACAAGCTAAGTATGATTCTTTGTACACCTGAGAGGATGCAACAAAAAAAGTTAGTGTATGCTTTAAATTCCACACGTAAAAAAGCAAAAACAAAAAATCATGCACAAAATAAATTTACCTTTAAATCTAAAATATAACCATCCATTCTGGGTATACATTCCTTTGCCACAGTTCCATTATTAGCAATTGGGATAATCTCTTTTTGTATCCCATTTTGGGATACATTATCTCTTGGAGAAGAAGGTTTTTCTATACTTTTACTCTTCAACTCTTCCACAACTTTTCCATTACTTTTTGGAGTGCTGCTAGATGATTTATTCTTCAAGGAGACAACTCCCTCTTTCTTTTTCTTACTCTTTCCTTCCTGTGAGCTACTTTTAGTATTCTGATTGCTTTTGGTTTTATTATTATCTAAATCAACGAGTTCTACCTCTATCCTCCTCTTCTTACGATTTTGATTGTTGGGTACAGTGGAAAGCCTCCTTTTGTTAAGAGGTAATTCGTCGTCATCAACATCCATCTCCATGTTGGAAGTTTCAGATAATCTTTGCGCTAACGTCTCACTTAAAGTATATCTCTCCATTACAAGGAATTTAAGCTTTTCGTCTATTTCATTTATTCTTTGTTGGATCTGGGAGGTTGTCAAGTTATTTGTATTTTTTTTGTTGCTACCAGCCAAGATAGGCGTGCAAAAAATGGGCATGATTATGGGAGTTTGGATGTTGACTGTAGCACTTTGAGTGAGTTCTGAGGGAACGGGTGAGGCATTTTCGCTATTTTCTTTCTCCTGTGGCAGTATAGACTTTGCTGTCTCATCTACTCTTTTGTCCACACAAGCAGCCAAATCAACAGATTGTTTTTCTTTTGTGCTTTTGCCACTTTCACAATTGGAGAGAGTAGGTGAGACACGTTCCTCATTTTCCTTTGGCTGCGGCTTCTTTTTCTCATTAAAGCTTTTTTCAGCCAAATCAATAAATTGTTTTTCTTTTGTGCTTTTGCCACTTTCACAATTGGAGAGAGTAGGTGAGACACGTTCCTCAATTTCCTTTGGCTGCGGCTTCTTTTTCTCATTAAAGCTTTTTTCAGCCAAATCAATAAATTGTTTTTCTTTTGTGCTTTTGCCACTTTCACAATTTGAGAGAGTAGGTGAGACACGTTCCTCACTTTCCTTTGGCTGCGGCTTCTCTTTCTCATTTAAGTTTCTTTCAGGACACGCCAATTGGTTTTCTTTTGTGCTTTCCTTTTCCTTTGGTACTTCAGACTTCACTTTCTTCTCAAAATTTTTATTGGGGCTTTTATTAGGATCAATAGAATGTTCTTCTTTTGTAGTAAAAGTTAGATGGTTTTTAGCTTTGCCACTTTCACACTCACTTGTAAATTCCCGTGCAAATCCCCTCACTCTTACTGTGGGGTGAGAGATCTCTTCCTGATATCCTTGATCCTCCTTGATATCAGTGGAAATGGTTTCCAATTTAATTCCAAAGTCCTCATGGATATCTATATCTGTAACTTTAAGAAATTAGAAATTAAAATCAAGCTGAGCAACAGAGATTGATATATAAGGAGGCAACAAAATATATGTGTTACTGCAATTGGCAAACGTCTGCTTCTAGCAAATGTACCTGCATCATTTGGCCACTTACCCTGACAGCGAGCTGGCTCTGGTGACAAGCTGGCGCTGGCGGCCTCTTCAAAGTTAAATAAATCACCCAGCGTATTTATTAACTCTGTTGGCAGATTTGCCCAATCAATGGACAAATCTGCCAACACAGTTCTATCATCTACTACTTCATCTGTGGGTTTCAAATTCGTCAAATTTTTTTCTGCAACTTCACGTGATTTTTGGGAAATTTGAGCTCTTTGGGCCTTCATTAATTGTCTCATAGCATGGTCAAATTTCCCCGACCTGGGGTTATTTATGATATCCCTCAGTTTGTTTTTAGTTATTTTTTGTAGGTCACTTATAATTTTATTTTGACGATCTTCACTGCTTTTGTTTTGTTTTAGCACTTCTAAATTTTTCCTTGGGGTTTTCTTTTGTCTTGGTGAAATTTCAGTAAAGTCAGAAGACTTACTTGGACTGTCATCTATTTGAATTATGTCAGGTTTCGGTAATGGCGGTAGAGTAAGTTCTATTATTTCATCATCTGAATTATTGTCATTATTGACAGTGTTGGCACAACCAATGGCGCGCAAATCGTTTGAATCCAAGTTAAGTTGGAACAAGTTTTGTGGCTGAGTTAATACTTTAGGAGGAAGAGCGTGGTTTGCTTTGCTTTGCTTTTCTTCTTCCTCTGTTAATAATTTATTTAAGTTCACGGTCATTTTGTTTTTGAGTGATTGTTTTAGGGCTTCTGTGGCCTTTTTCAAACTACACTCTCGCTCCTCTTCAGAGCCAGGCAAGGGATCTTTACTGACATCTTCCAAAATAGCTGGTTGTTGCCTATCTTTATTTGATTTCAGCCAATTGCTAATCTCATTTTCATCCTCCTCTTCTTCGCACTGGCTATGGAATGGTCTACTGGTGGGACAGTTAATGGGTGATCGACCTGGCAACCCACTATGAGGTGGTCTACCCAGAACACTACCCCGAGGTGGTCTACCCAGTAAACTACCCCGAGGTGGTCTACCAAGCAAACTCCTCCCGTTTTGCCATGGACTTCTTCCTCGGCCAGCATATTGTTGGGTACTACTACAATTTGTATCTCTTTGAGGGTAAGAGCCACCTTCTTTCTTGTCATTTTTATTTGGGCTTCCCCACCTGGACTTTCTGCCTCTTCTATGAGTGAAATTACCTCTGTAACCTTCAGTGCGATTACTATTATACGCAACATTTTGCGGGTAACCCCATGGAGGGGGACCCTGTTGATTCATTTTAATCAATTAATCAAAATTACTCTGAAAACATATTTAAATCAGATTTTTAGCAACCAGGCAGGAAAACACAAAAAGTAAAATGAGGTAAAAAATAAACTGTTCTACCCAATTATTATGCGTACCTTAAGCACAGAAGATGTAAAGTTTCACATTTGTTATCATTTGGTTATAACTCAAAAATTCACCCTGGACTTTTTTTTATTAAATTGTCCTGTAGAAAAAGTGCAAATATGAGCAAAAGATAGGACCTTTCTGAATAATTCCTGGAAACAAATAAACTTGAAATACCATTTTTTTAAATTTGAGTTAAATGTGACGTTGTAAACAGAAAAAAAATACTCTTAGTAAAGACACCTGGGTATTGAGGGGGCACAGACAAAATAATCAGAACCAATCAAGAGATACTTTTGTAACATAACCTGCACGAAGTATTTTGGTCGCGGTGGGAAGCTGGAAGTTATGACAAAATTGAAATATGAATTGATCAAACTACGCAATGCCTCGTAAATTAAAGCACGTATTTTTTGGGGCGATAAACAACAAATATTTATCCTTCATTTTCCAAGTAGTAGTGTTACTTTTCTCACTCACACAAACCACAACATGGTTACAGTCTTCTTACTGGATAAGTCAAAGAATCGCACACAACGACATTGAAATTGAAATGATAGAATACCTGCGTCACATACTAAATTTTTCGCTTCGTGTAGGGCTTTTCGCGATACGTCAAACAATTGTAATAACAGTAAAATTGCCCCGAAGAATGTTGAAATTTACCTCGCTAGAATAAACACAAACACTTGAAAACACTTCTCCCTCCAGTCGAAATCGAAGGAGCACATGTGACGTCACCCGACGAGCATCGGCAGGAGGGCGGGAGATTCAAGAACTAATGTAATATATGTGTAATCGGTCAAGAGTAGACACTTTATTTGTCATCACAGAAAAGGACATATTTCGAGCCCACATGTCTTTGTAACAGTCACGAATTCATCCTCGAGGTGATGATGGTAACGTATCTCTGGCGGGCGGCCTCAACGACCTCCATGTAGCCGGGGACATGTTTCTTACAGTGTTCGACCCACGACGACATTTTTGGATAATGATTCGAATCCCCGATGAAAACCTAATAAAAACACACCAATTTTTATTGTTAGTTCCAACTGCCAATTTTTGAATAAACTGAAATTATTGAAATATGTAAACATCACGCCGTCTCACTTCGATGGCAGCCACAAGCGAGACGCAGCACAGATCAGCGAGGGTCATGTCGTCCCCGCAGAGCCAGGGGCCGGGGCCGAGCGCATCCTGGATCATTTTGAATGCGGCTTCGGCGCGTTCCGACATCTCCTCCGACACTACCTTGGAACGCTTGTTGAGGAGCGGCTCCTGTGTGACATATGATGAGCACGATAAAGGAGACATTTAGGCAATCTTCGCTTCGGTGTGTGCGGCGGTTTGCTAACCGTACGGCGCGGTGGTCAAACCTAAGGGATCACCCAGAAAGTCTGTTCGTTTTTTCACAGATTCATTCAACAAATTACGGGAGCTAGGCGCTAGGCGCCTTTGAGCAGCGGGGTAGGCCACCCCGCAGGGCACGCAAGCACTTGCAGGTGAGATGTTGCCTACATGTCAGGCGCTATGACACAGGGAACACGAAAATGTCACGAATAGGTCATTTTAGTAAATAAAACATCAATATGGCAGAGTTTTGAACGAAATTTTGACCTCTCTCGTGGACAAATTAGTTCTTTTGAAGTCCAGTATATGACGTCCTCGTGAGTTTTTTGTGTTCGTCCGGGAGAGCTTGTTGAGGCTGAGCTGGGAAGGTTCCTAGCGGCGAATGATCAACGGATGACAGAAGAAATTTCTTGATGATCTGACAAATCCACTTATATATTTTCAAAGACCACGGAAAAATTTAGACCTCATGAGGCATTTTTCTCATATGAGAAAGAACAGGACAGTTTGTTCCCCGAATCGGGGAAGTACCAAGCCGGTGGAAGGGGTACTGGAGATATGTTAATCAGGGGATCAAAAATGCTGCAATCGAGTTGCCGTGCTGGACTCTCGGTAGTGTTTACCCTCACCGTCATATTGACGAGTCTGCTATACAAAATGGAGCTGGAGAAGTGCAGCCATCGGTCCACTTTGGCTCTCTTTTTGGGGTCCTTTGGGTACAAGAAGTCGCCGTCTTGGTACGCATTGGCAAGGTAGGCCACGATCGCGTGACTGGAACACGTTCAAAATGCGAGGATCAACCCATCAGCCCTTTCCGGGCTCATGACAGGTCCAATCTATCACGCTTTTCTGCTCACCTGTCCGAAAGACAAAACCCGCCGTCGTCTATGGAGGGGAAGTCGTGAATAGAGGTCCCCTGTATAACAAAAATCAAGGTGAAGAACTTATCTCATGTTTTCGTTTTGCAGGCTGCGAAACGTCACCAACTATCGACTGCAATATCGGGTCAAATACTTACAGCACACAGGTCCACCTCCTTCTGGGTCACCAAAGCGTCGATACCCAGCGCCCTGACGGTGAGCAGCACTGGCGCGAGGGTCGGCGACAAGGGATGGTGGTACAGAGTAATTGTCATTATTGCTGGACCTGGGGGAGCGCATGGAGACACCCCGCAGTAAGAAATTTTTCTGACGATATCGTTTCGATGCATATGGTGTACTTAGGTCACTGAAGTTAGATACAATGTTTTATTTGACAGTTGGTTGTTTTTAATTATTCGCCGTGTCTTTGCACTGGAATCCCTCTTACCATCTAACCTTCCTTACCTTCCAACAAGTGCTCCCAAAGGGCACATCACACCTCTTCCACCCCTACCTCTATGCTTCTGTACCCCCCAGTCCCTATAGAATCGAGCTGTCCTCTGTCCAACGAAATTATTGTTTTACGACTTTGTGCTCGTGAAGCGGGAACGGGTGGGGCACAAGCATTCAAGTTGCCTCTCGAGCCGTCATTTTTTCTTAAGCGTAGAGGGCAAGATAATACCTAGAAAACTATAGTGTAAATCAACGGAGTTTTAAAGAACGGCTCGTGTCTCTCGCGAGAGAATTCGATATATCCACTTATTCCGTGTAATTAACGTATAGAGAAACCTCAAATCCAATATTTTCAAAGTAGTTGTTCAGGCTCACCGGTTTAGTCAGTCAGACGGAGAACAGAAATGCATAGGGGGACAAACAGTGCCGCTCCGACCCGCACCGAGCAGTGCTGGGCTCGAAGGAAGTGAACCTCGAGCGATAAGTTGGTGGGGGTGATGGGCTTAAGTATATGGGGGCTCCTCCTTATCTCTTGGAACCACCTCGCCTCGCTATGAGAAAGTGGACGGCCAGAACGAATATTTGACAGTATAGGAAAAAGTTTTTGTCCCCATGGACGTTATGGCGTCGCCAGGCATGTCAAGGTGAGAAAAAAAAGGTTTGGTCTGTGTCTATAGGGAAAACGGCAACAGTAAGTTTTGACATATTTGAACGTTTCTGAAAATGATTCCGTTTTGGGGTGCGATGCGATAATACAGAGACACTCAGCATAGTTGGGAACGCAACCTATAACCATCGTTTCACGAATCCTGGCCGCACTCATCGTTCAACGATTTGTGAAGGAATGGTGCGGAAAGTGTATTTTTAAGACTTGCCAGCAAATCTCGTGACAACCGCTTAAGAGCCCGTTTATTTAGAACGACCGAGAGAGGCGCCTAACGCCTGTTTTCGGCAACTTTGATGCCTCACAGAATAAGAAAAGGGAATAGGGGCTTTCAAAATGCCGAGAAATAACTATTGGTATTGTAGAGATGGCGGCCGCCAAACCATTATTAGGAAGGGAAGGGCACATCAAACTACGTTCGTGCAAATCAAGAGAATCTGGAAACCGGACAGGGAAGTCGGTGGGAGGGGGAGGGCCTTCCCCACTTCAATACCCCCCCCCCCCCCTTTCCCATAGTTGGCGAGTGAGAAAAGGGGGAGAAGGGATTGGGGGGGGGGGGGGGGCACCAGACTACGACGTATTTTCCGAATATGGATCTCTGATAAACCTTGATATCTCCTCCAATATAGACTTCGAGAAACGTGAAAGAATTTGGATGATACTTCAGAGCTCTCAAGAGTCGTACGCAATTGTCATCGTGGATGTTGTGCTAAAATAGTCAGTGGCTAGTGCCTAAAAACACTTTGACGAAAAATGGCGTGCGATATTGTAGGGTGAGGGAGTGGATTCGGAAACGGGTCCACCCGGCTGCCGTATGAGAGTCACATCGTCAAACTAACGCGATTAAAAAAAAATAAAAGTAACGATTGTGGGTAATTTTCAAGAAAAGCAATTTGTGAATTTATTTTGCGTCTTACTAATGAGAAATTAATGCGTTTTAGCGATACGTGCACCATGGCTCGTCCCCACTGTTGTGTCGCTTCCGACACTCCACCGCACCACGCAACCTCACAACAGTGCACTTGTGAAGGATCTCGATGTCGGAGACGTGTTCGTAACAGAGAATGAAGTGAAAAATACAGTGATCCATGGGCGTTTGAGGATACTTGAAAGACAGAACTACAAAGATTAATGGCGAAAGTTTGCGACTCGTTGAAAATTAAACACATGTGGCATCATTTAGGCTGAAAAAGTTTAAGAAGCGGGCGACAAAGTGGGTTTCGCCCGTCACGGGTTCCAAGATGGCTGGTATTTGAAGGCCTCTTTGTCCCGCATGTCACTATGAAAGTTGATTCCTTTTGGACAATCAAGAAAAGAGCGAGGTGAGACACTTCCTGTTGTAGCACTTGACATATCTAAATTACGCCCCACACACTTATTGTCAATTTTGCCCTCGAGAGGGGCTCGATAATGAGGTCTAGGTTGCCCACAACCTTGTCGCATCCCGTATTGTTTTCATTCCATATGTTCTCCCACACCTTTCCCCCGTACTATTTCAATCTTAAAAAATGGGAGGGAGATTTTTGTGCTTTCCACTTCACTTCCCCGATTTCTTTCTTTTTTCGAAAAGGTGATACAATTTTGCCTCTAGTTGCTATGTAAACTGAGGTTGCGGTTGCAGCACAGGCCGCTTGTTTACCATTGCCTGTGTTGTTCCACTTTCCTTGAAGCTATGTTACCCTTTGCGGGAGCCCTACGGTAGTAATAGCACTTATCGGGGAATTATATTAGCAAAAATGGTTCAACTCTAAAATATCTGATTCGAAAATAGAGATTAGGACAGCTTGGTTGGGATGTCAACAAGTTGGCCCTTCTACAGCGCTGCTGCTAGAGGCCTCTCTCCGTTAGTTGGGTTATGACGACCCAAATCGTTGACTTGATAACTACTTTTTCTGTCAGTAAAGGGTGCAGGAGTAGTTTGCTTTAGTCCTGTACTCTTATCCAGACTTTTGGTAATTCTGTTTTTGTAAACATTCTTTCAAGAGTAGGACATTTTTGTGTTTCATAAACTGAGGTTTAATTTAATTTCTTCAGCATTTTTGCTACAGTTATAGTGTAATGTGCACAAATCCACAGATTCTTGCGCTTTAAAAATATCATTAAACTTTGGAGAGTGTTGTTTTCTTGTTATCAATATTTCAGAGTGATGAGTATAGATGTGTAATGTGTATACAACATTAAGGAGGTTTTGAAATATTTTTGTGTGCTCAGGCAAGATTCTATCATCAAGCGTCATGCTGATAAGGGAATCTAGACTGGGTATGTAACAGGGATAAATTTTAGCCCTTTAGTGTTACATTCACAACTTCATGAAAGGGATGGCATATGTGCATGCAGACATTAACTTCAATCAATCAATTATTTGTCAAACTTTTGGAAGCTGATAGATGCGCTCACTTCAATGAGGAGTTGGGGAGCTTTTGTGGTCGGTGGAGGGGCCATAATTCTGGGTCTGTGGTGAATGTCACCTATACCTTGCTTATAATGAAACCCAAATTTCATGTTACTACGGTCAGAAGAAATGTCAGAGGCAATGATACTTAACAAGTGTGAAAAGAAATACGAAAATTAAAGTACTCTTGTTAAGTAACAGCTTTTCGTATGCTTGGGGGAAAAGATAGATTTATCATATCAATGACATCCTATGGTCTTGTTTCTGAAATATTTGTTTGCTATTACTGATGAATTGTGGTTTTGAGAGCTTGAATTTAAATTAACCATTGGTTTTATGAAGTTTGAGGTGTTTAAACACTCCTTGTCATCCAAGTATCAGATTATTATGATGCTATCAGCTTATATTTTTTGGGCACAAACTTTGCTTTATTTTATTTTTATGTAAATGCCAGCCATTCAAAAATTTCCAGAGGTGTTATGTGTGTATAGATATTTTCTGTAAACTAAGTAAACCAAGTAAATTGAAAGAGAAAAAGAAAAACAATGTTAGGGTTTTAGCTATAGGGCAAGCTTGGTGCATGGAAACTAATATGCTTCTGTGTTCTTCAATTAAAATATATATCTTCTCCCTCTGTCTCAACTAGAGAACATAGCTTTGTGTAAAACATCATATTTTCCTTAATTTGCATAATTTATTTTGCTAAGCTCTTCATTGTGTACAAAGTTTTGCATTGTTATCTTAGTTTATTAACAACATTTAACTTACAGTCTTTTCTTCTCTTTTTCTCTCAAAAATTAAGGGAATCTGTGACATGTTCATCCATTGCCCTGGAGCGAACACTGGCGTGTCCCACGTTCACAAGAAGCGGAAGTTGGACCCCAGCCCTCAAGTCGGGCAGGTAAGTTGTAATAACCTAAAATTAAAATTAAGAAACATCTTAGTAATAATTACTCCAACACTATATTTAACTAACTACATTTGGGATCAAGTTAAATCCCAAAATAACTACTTGATAAAGTTCTTCAGTATACTTTTCTAAAGATTCTCTTGATTTAACACAAAATTTTGAGAAAGAACAGTATTTACTTTCATCGTCCTTTCTATTTCTATGAATTAGAATTAGTTGTAACTATGTTAAGATACAAGTTTGGAAGGAGACTCATCAATTCAACGTGGGAGTGCCAACGTGTGAACTGAAATCAGTGTCACAGACACTTTTGGGAAGACTATGACAGATTACTAATTTAGTAGAATATTATTCACTCACTCTCATATTCAAGCCCAAACATTAATTTTCATTGTGCTCCATTTTGTTCAATACTGAAACTTCTGGGCATTTTTATCTCAATCAGCTCTTAAATATTAGTAGTACACATTTGGCTCTACATTTTGGAAAGAGATCAATCTGTCCTCTCAAGTTGGATTATTTCAGAAGAAACTCACCAACAATTCTACAAGCTACAATTCACATCTTTTCTGAAATGGCCGCATCATTTTATGTCCTTTTTCGTCTCATTTCCATAATATTCTTCAGATCCAAATCAATCAGATAGTAAAGTCATTAAATAGTTTTCCCCAAGAATTTCAAATTTTAAAGAAGTACATTATGATTCATTTGACACGGCTCATGCTGTGCCCCCAGGCGGATTTGGCTGTGCTGCCTGATGGGCTCTACAATTTGAACGAGGCATCTGGCCTACATCCGGTGACGAAACTTTCAACTACCAGTGAGCATCAATTGCAGCATCATTCTGTCCCTACTGGTGCTGCTAAGCATGCTGTACAGCGAAGCCCCAACACCATCCCGCAGACCTTTGTGCGTGCCTCTACTATAAAACTGCTTGACACCTATCAGCGATGCGGACAAAAGGTGCGCACAAAGCAGTGCGTAGGGCAGCAGAACAACTCCAGGGTTTGTGGCATTCTGAATGCTCTCTTTAAATAACTATTAATCATATCTAGGCTCTGACCATCAAATGTCTTAGCTGACGATAATGATACTTAAATGTTTTATCCCCTTGATATTTATGCTCTGTAGAATGTGCTCTTTTAGTTCCAACCAAGTAGAGTGAGAATGTTCATTCTTTCTTAATTTAAGACAAAACTCGATACAATCTTTCTTGATGAAGTACATAATCTTGCTTGTATTTTTGGTAAAGTTAGTGCATACCATAGCCCAAATTCCTAGGGCTGTTGAAACTTTGCCCTTCACATACTATTCATAAATATTCATTCCATATTGTCACCCTGCTTTCACCTAAGAAAAAGTTTAATTTCTTAAATGTTGGTAACAGCAAGTTTTAGAATTAGCTGTCATAATACATGACATCATGAAACCCAAAAATCAATTTTTCTTTTGTTAATGGTGATTTCAATGTTAAAGCTTTAACTTAATTTTGTAGTGTAGTTTTGTCATTAATTGATATAAACCACTTTCAGCTTTACTCTGTATTTTATGCATATATATATTTGTACCATGTCAAAGTTTAAAACTTTCGTCAAAACTGTTTTTGTATTAATTCATCATTTAATCTACATTTGAACCTGGTGAGAATGGATGTAGCGCCCAACTTTGGAGCAGCCATAAGCGGGCAAATGCAATAAGTGGGTTGATTTTGTTTGGTATATTGGAATTAGGCTCGTGGAAAATGCTACATTAAAAGCGGGAAACGCTAATATCGCGTTTCACTGTACTTGCCTTGCTGTGCAGGGCACAAGTTGGTACAGTGGATTTGACAAATCTCAACATGTTGCTATAACGGAAATCTACGAATGATCCAAAAGCAGCTTTGATGAGGGAAAGCCCAATTTACCTGTCATATAATCTATGTGATACTTGTTTTCCAGCGCAAGTCGTGCGAGCGCGAGGGTAATGGTGATAGTGTGGCCACGGCGACAGCAGCTCCAACAACGACGGCGCACAGCAAAGGAGGAGGAGGGGGTGCGGCAGCCGCAGCGGCCCCTCAAGGCTCCTCCTCTGCAGATGGCGACTACCAGCTGGTCCAACATGAAGTGCTTTACTCCAACACCACGCAGTATGAGGTGTTGGAGTTCTTGGGACGGGGGACCTTTGGACAGGTTGGTTCCAGATTATGACACTTTTCAATTTTGTTGTGCCATGTCCATGGTTCTAATGAATTTTAATATTCAGGTGGTGAAATGCTGGAAGAAGGGCACTAATGAAATTGTTGCTATCAAAATCCTCAAAAACCATCCATCATATGCTCGTCAAGGACAAATTGAGGTCTGAATAATGCATTTTACTTCTAGTTTTTTCCTCTAATGTTTGTTACTGCAACCAAAGCTCATACTGGCATTTTGTATTTTCTTTTTATCTAGGTTGGCATTCTGTCCAGACTTGCTCAGGAAAATGCAGATGAATTCAATTTCGTTCGTGCCCTGGAAGGCTTCCAGCACAAAAATCACACTTGTCTCGTGTTTGAGATGCTGGAGCAGAACTTGTATGACTTTCTTAAGCAGAACAAGTTCTCTCCTTTGCCTCTCAAATTTATACGTCCTATATTACAACAAGTCCTCACAGCCCTTCTTAAACTCAAGGTACACTATTATTATGCCCTACTATCTGTGTTTTTATGTATTTGCTACTTAAACTTATCTCATTTTTCACCTTTCAGCAACTGGGATTAATTCATGCAGATCTCAAACCTGAGAACATTATGCTGGTTGACCCCCAACGACAACCTTATAGAGTTAAAGTTATTGATTTTGGTAGTGCCTCTCATGTAAGCAAAGCTGTCTGCAACACATACCTGCAGAGTCGGTACTATCGAGCCCCGGAAATTATATTAGGTGTGTAGAAGCTTCAATAGTGACTCATTTATGTACCTCTGTTTGGAGCATTAGTTTAACTATCTGGAAATTTTAGGTTTGCCGTTTTGTGAAGCTATTGACATGTGGTCATTGGGATGTGTGGTAGCAGAACTATTTCTTGGTTGGCCCCTATACCCTGGATCTTCAGAATATGACCAAATAAGATATATCAGTCAAACCCAAGGTCTACCCACAGAACACATGTTAAATAATGCCTCTAAAACTCAGAAGTTTTTCTACCGGGATACAGATAGCACTTACCCATTTTGGAGACTGAAGGTATGTCACACATTACATCATATTTCGGTCGCCATTATCCTTTTTTGTTCATTCACTTTTCAAATAATAATTTTGTGTGGTTTATCTTTGCTAGACTCCAGAGGAACATGAAGTGGAAACAGGGATTAAGTCAAAAGAAGCACGAAAGTACATATTTAACTGTCTGGATGACATTGGGCAAGTTAATGTTCCCACTGATCTGGAAGGTGGTGAGCTGTTAGCTGAAAAGGCTGATCGACGTGAATTTATTGACCTACTCAAGCGAATGCTTACCATGGACCAGGTGGTAATATCCCTTCTTTTCTTTTCATGAGAAATGATACTCATTTCTTCATATCTTTTTTCATTACAATGTTCTGTCTCAAGCATTAATATCTGTTGTAACTTTTTTAGGAACGGCGGATCACTCCAGGAGAAGCTCTTAATCATTCCTTTGTCAACCTGGCCCATTTAGTTGATTATGCCCATTGTAACAATGTGAAAGCCAGTGTGCAAATGATGGAAGTGTGCCGTAGAAATGCCTACAATTCAACAAGTTCTGGAGGTCATCATCAACCAGCAGCTGCTGCCCCATCCCTTGTGGCAAGCTTTGTACCCAATTCAAATGGCAATGTCACATTGACATTTAACAATAATCAGTTGACAAATCAGCTTACTAATCAAGTATGATTGAATCCTGAAACTTTATTGATAAGCTACCCATTAAGTTATCTACTTCACTAATTCTGCAATCATTTTCAGTACCAGTTGTACAATGGGAGGCGACAGTATCCTAGTCATCAACTGGCTATCAACTCTATTCTGTGCCCACCTGGTTATCAAGGGATGGCTTCTCCCACTAAACACCTGACAGTTGTCACTCAACAACCTCCACCTCAATTGCAGATTCAACCACCTATCATATCCCAACAGGTACATTATCTAATTTTAACTTTTCTGTAAATTGTTTTTATTCCTCTTGTGCTCTGAAATGCCCTTACTTATCTATCTATATCATAGGTTGGAAGTCAGCAACAATATGTCCCTGTCCCTGTATCTGTTATGGAACCAAATGGCAGACAAATGTTATTAACAAATGCAGTCCAGACATCATGGCCTGCTAGTCGACAAATGGCTCTTGTTCCGTCATGGCAGCAGTTATCAGGTCATCAGGGTTCAATACAGCAGCCACTTTTATCTGACGCAGGAGATTGGAGTAGATCCCTGATAGTTGATTCCGGTGCTCTTTTGCAAGTAGGTTTAAAGCACTTGCCAAGGTGATGGTTAACCTTTTATTGCAGATTGATAATTTCACTTTTCTGTTATAGGAGCAGCGTTCAGTTTTCCCTGTTGATGTAGCTGCTGAAGTTTATACAGCTGGTGATTCTAGTTTAGTGGATGGTAGTTGGTCAAATGTTGCAAGTAACACTTCATCAACTAGTGGGAGTGGCAGTAAGAGAGGTGTATCAAAATCTAGCCAACAGCAGACAGCTCCTCAACATCATAACCATCATCACAGTCATTTGCTTACTGTTCCAAATGGATCCCATGCAAGTGCTCAGCACAGACAGGAGCATAGGTCTGAACATCGTGCTACTGATGGCAAAAAGGAGCAGACTCAGCTTAGTCCTGTGAAAAAGAGGGTCAAGGAAAGCACACCACCTTCAGGTGCTTAGTTGTTGCACTGTTAATGTGATTTTAAAATAAGAATTTGTTGCTAATAAATTCCTTTTCCAGATTGTGCTAATGGTAGATTACCAAGACGACATTCACCTAATGAAAATAATCAGTGGCAACAACAAGTTGGGAACCCTACCCGGCACGCTCATAGGAGACAAGTAAGTTACAACAACAATAAGTATTTTGTTAATGATTATTCCTCAATTACTCTCCTATTTACATTCTTTGTTTTATGTATGTAAACCATAGGTTACTTTCCCTTTCTTTGTACCCTTAACTTATGTATTATGAACTTATTTTAGGGACTCTCTGGTCGTCAACACACAATTACAATCGTGGATACCCCTTCACCAGCTGTGTCTGTTATCACCATATCTGACAGTGAAGATGAATCTCCTTCTAAATGGTGGGTCACTATGCCATGATATGTCCTTTTACATGTTCCATGAGATATCTGGAAGTAGGAAAATTACTTTTGTTTGTATCCATTTTTTAGCACTGCATCTGCAACTCAGGCAACAAATGTTGCTACTGCAAACCGAGCTGTTGCATCTAATCCAATTGCTGCTGCAACTGTTCCTGCCACCATTACATCTGCGACGACAGGTGGTGTTGCAACCAGTGGAAGCAATCGACATTGTGCCAATGTCATATCATGCGTCACTGTAGCTGATAGTGATGGTGAAGATCACCGCAGCCCTGCAAAGCACTCTGTGCTACTACAGCAACAGTATCAACTTCAGCAGAAGCAGCAGCACCAGCAGCAGCAGCACCAGCAGCAACAGCAGCAACAGCAGCAACAGCAGCAACAGCAGCAACAGCAGCAACAGCAGCACCACCAGCAGCAACAGCAACAACAACAGCAGCAGCAGCAGCAACAACAACAGCAGCAGCAGCAGCATCTTTCTGTTCAGCCTCAACAGCATTCCTCCTACCATCATTCTCAACAGCAGCCGCTCCACAATCAGACGCATGTTATTCATCAAGTGAAACATGAGCCAAACCACAGGTAAGAAATCTACTTTGGACCTCATGATAGTTCCTTTTAGTCAAACATTCCTGTTGCTGTATTTCATGAAAGATTCTATGCACAGATGCATTTATTCACATTCATCTATCCTTCACTGCCATCTGAAAGATTATTTTCTTCTAAAGAAAACATTTTGTTTTATTCATTAATATTTCAACTCAAATTAGGGTCCATTCGCTCAATTCTGGCGCACCGGTGAGCCTGTTCTTTCCGGTCGGCTTTGCTAGGCTCATGAACACCATAGTCGGAGGGATAGCACTCAAAAGCTGGAGTAGTCACCTCGAGTCAAGCGTGAGCAATGCCTTGGTGAGCACCATGTAGGTTGGAAGGACGGGTGGAGACTACATCGGCAGGTCAACCCTAATGACGCACCGGAACACACTTGATGATTTACACAATGCCCCAATTCTAAAGTCTTTGCTCACCGGTGCGCCAGAATTAAGCAAATGGACCCTTCTAGTGTTTTAATATTGTAATATTCGTAGTATGGATCTTGTTAAGTAAGAGGCATGTTTGTGTACTGTCTCTGCAGCTCAAGCTATGTTTCGAGCACCCCTTCACATTCTCAGAAGAAGCGACTGCTCTCCAAAGTACAATCAGACTGTGGATTAATAGGGGTTGGCATGGGTCAAGGCACAAATGTAATTGCCAGTATACCCCCTGATCAAGTTATGAATCAGGCTTTGGAATACACTACAATGACTAGTTCCAGTACCGGCCACAGCACAATAACTCATAGGTACTGCCCACATCTTTAGTATTGTGTTGTATAGAATCTTGTCAGTACTTTTCTCTTTTTCAAGAGTTTATCCGTAGAGTAGTTTCATTACACGCCTGTTGCCTAAATAGTACAGCATTTCAAGCAATGAAAGTGCTACCTTGTGGGCAGTCTAATCATGTTCTACCCTATCACTGATGTTATTTTTCATTTGGCATACAACCTAGGGGTATCTTTTTAAGCAAAACTAGAATGAGTTTTACAATTTCTGACATTCATCCGTCGATCTAATTTGTTAATTCTCTTTTTCTGTCTTTTTCTTCTTTTTTTTTCAATAGGGATTACCTATTACCCCAGAATCAACATCAAGCACACAGTCATCAGCCAAGCCAACAAACTCAGGCCCACCAACAGCAGGTAGCCCAACAACAGGCGCAGCAACAAGCTCAACAACAGGCCCAGCAACAGGCTCAACAGCAGCAGGCCCATCAGCAGGCTCAACACCAGGCTCAGCAGCAAGCACAGCAAGCTCAGCAGCAGGCACATCAACAACAGCAGCAGGCTCAACAACAGGCACAGCAGCAACAGCAATCACAACAGCAGCAAGTTTTGCATACGGGTTGTCATGCAGGCAACTGCAAAGACATGGCAGTAGCTGTCAGTTCAGGCTCTGGCTACCATTATGTCACTACATCTTCGGCAGCGCCCATTCCTGACCAACATATCGTTTATGCCAGGTACTTTACAGCTCTCATTTGAACTTGTTACAATCATGCTGAAAATTTCCTTGCCTAATTTTAAGTATGTTTAATTTTATAGTGCTGACAAACGTATGTCTTGGGCGCCACCTGCTGCACACTCGGGAAGGGATTTCTTAGCTCCCCCCACTGCTCATAGCATGACATATCATAGCCGTCACAAGCGGGAACCCACTGTACCCGCGGTCTCGGTTCCTGTTGTCACGCACAGAGATTATCCCAAAGAGTATGCACAGCCACCTGTTGCCCACAACAACCGAGGAGAGCCTGTGACTGTTGGTAGAGATCAGCATCTTTTGGCGAAGTCTTGGACGACTGCTGCCCTGCATCAGGGTTACAGGTAAGAGAAGAATATTCTGTTTAGAATTGTGGCGTTGATTTTGTGTTTTAGAATGTCAAAGTCATTTTTTATTTTTTTTATGAAATTGAAATAATGCTGTAAATTTGGGTTGAGTGAATTCGAGTATATGTACTGTACGTTAGACAGAGCTATGTGCATATTCAAAGTTGAGCAAGTCGCGTCAATGCTGACAGAGCACCTTCGGATGTCTGATTCGTCTCAGCGAAGTTCGCGTCGGGATCTTGTTGAGGAAAGTCTTGGCACGCTGATAGGAAGAAGGGACGAAATTCTGATGCTCGTGATTGGTTTTTGCAGCCGGCACAGTTCGGCTCACTTGTCTCCGCAGCCTTTGGGTCACGCTGCCGCCGCTGCAGCAGTGCATGCGGCAGCGGCAGCGGCTGCGCATACACGACTCTCTCCACAACATCCGCATCAACTAGCTGCCGCAGCGGGCCAGCCGTTGGGACAGCCTCTGGGCCAGCCCTTATACCACCAGTCTGATCTGTATCGTCGCCCAACAGTGTATGTCACCACGACTCAGCCCGCCTACCTGCCCACGGGGCACCAGGTCCCACCTTTCACCACCGGGTACGAGTTCAACTTGCAAAGATGATGCTCATGCTTTGGTCATCGCTGTGTCTGATTTTATGGCTACTGTACATGCTTTGGCTTTTTCATCTCTTATACATGATGCCAAGATGCTGTAAATATTTGCTGTTTGGGCGCACTAACATGTAACGATTAGCCCTCATTGGAATTTTATTTTTATAGACTATGGATCAGTTGGTCGTAGAGCATGCTAGAGGAGATCTTTCATAATTATGCCTTATCTACATCTAAATTACTATGAATATTACTCTGTATTGTTCATAGCCGTTATTGTGTGTATGTATGTATGTATTTTGCTTTGTCTTGAAGTAAGATGGATCTTTGATATAGACTGGCACTGGGTAACTTCGAGTGAGTTTATTAACTTGTATTTAGTAATTGTGGTTGGATCATGGTATATTAATGTATTTTACCTGAATTGGATGCACCTCTGCTGTAGGCTTTTCATTGCCTTGTGTAAAACCTCATTTATTTCCTAACAGCTCAAGCACTCTCGCCCTTAAAATTTAAAAATAAAATCTGCGCTTCTAATATGTTCACCTAGCTTGCTTCAATTATGTGTCATCAGACATCATTTGCCTTTGCCTATCCTATTGTTATATTCTAGTTTTTAATCTAATGATTCCTCTTTGTGTTACAGAAGGGCTCTTCCCCCACCTGCTCATCATGCCAGTGCTCGGCCTATGATTGCATCACATGCTGCGCATCCACTTCCGGCACACATGCAACCTGCGGTGTTTTCATCACACACTCAAGTTGCTGCGTCATATGGGTTTGCTCCTTTAAGTCCTGCCAAGACACAATATCAGCCTGGTCTCTGGTTTTCAGAATAGGTTTGTTGACAGATCCTTGTCAAAACTATTTTTCTCATGTATTTCTCTTACATTCCCTTTTTTCTTTATTTTTTCTGTATTTTTCTGTTTTTACAGGACCACCATTGGCAAGAATAAATGACTAATGCAGCTGGCCTATGCACAGACATTCTTTACTCTCTTGCATATTATGAAATTTTGTCTGCTTAGTACTTAGCTTTTGCTTTTCAATTATGTTCTGTTTCAAGTGTGATCCTCAAATCAGTGGTTTGTCACACGGTTTCTATTGTAAATTAATTGCAAAGTTTGTTGAAAGAAGATTTCTTTATCGTGAAAGCAGCATCAGTTGGTGATAATGTGCTGTAGGGTTTTGTCAAATTGAATTATGTTTAGGATCAAATTAGTTTGTGATGTGTTTTAGATACTGTGATACAGATGTTCAAGCAAACAATACTTTAATTGTAACAGTTTTGGATGTAGGAGAATCACTCTTTTGCGAAGGAAAATGGTTATTTTCTGGTTCCGCCAGGCGTCTTTTAGATCGCGCACACGGTTGATAAATGCAAGTTTTATCCTCTATTTGTTATATACTATTTATTTTCTTTCAATTTAAAAAATTGACACTAAATGTATTGAAGTATACATTGCTTGTTTTCATTTGCTTTGTTTGTTTTGCATTTGGAAAGAATTGTAATTAACCCTTTTTTGTAAGTGTTATCAAGATGGGAATTTGTTCCCAATGTTATGTGTTGGTGTGTCTTTTATAACCATTCCTTCAATGTTTGGAGCATCAATGTTTGCTTTTGCTTGCCTTTTCTTGTAAATAGACATATTTATTCTGTTCTTAACAATAGTATATGTGAATTAGTCATTCATCATCACTTATCGTTTACATTTATTATCTCAGGGGCTGAGCACATCAAGTGTGAAATGTATATTGTTTCAGGAATGCAGGAGAGAATTAGTGAGTGTCCATTAGCTGATCTTTTGCTTATATATCACGAATATGTTTGCTGTTGTTTCTCCAGAAACCTGGTTTCATAGCTTCACCCCTGCTTTATTTCAGTATCATTACTTCATTGTTTTTGTTGTTGTTGTTTTTCATTCCCTTTGGTATGTATTTCATCTTTGCGGTCACTTTGACTTTTGTCTTTTATCATCAGATCATGTGCTTAGTACTTTTTAACTGGTAGGCTGAGCAGTGACAGTAAAATGTCTGAATTATATTCGTTAGTGTTGCAGAGAATCATGTTATTAATTAATTTGCATGTGATCAGTGTGCTATGATAATTAAATCATTCAGAACTTCTATTACTTATGATGGTTATTTGCTGTGAAAATGTAGTGTTGACCAGTCAGGTCTTGCTTTGGTAATGTTCGGATGTGTAAAACTAAGTAATAACTTACAATAGTACTGTACTACACTTTCAATTGCATTTTCAAGTCATGATTAATGATATACAGTATATAGCTATGGACTTCTTTTTATTAGCGCTGCATCATATAATTCTAATTAACTGCTAGCAATATTATTACCAAGAGTTATCTCATCATTACGTTTTTCTTGCTCCACACCATTGAGGAGTCAGATTTCAAGAATCAAAAGATTTGTCAGTATGGGTAGTATTTTTACTGACATCTTTGTGGTCCTTAACTTGTTAAATTGGTCCTTAAAGGTCTATTATTTCCAATCCCAGCTTCACAAACAACAGTTGCATTGTTTGTGAAGCAACAAGCCCTCCTTAAAGACAGAAACAGGGAAGGCGTCTCCGGTCCAAGATTGTTGAAAGTAGGGCTCAGTTTTGATATCAATTTGCTCTCATAATTCACCAAACTTTCTGTTCAAAAGTTTTAGCTCTTAAAAATTAACTTTTAAAACTTGATTAGTCAGATAGTTGCTCATGTGTGTGAATAACCTACATATCAAATCTGATTCCTGCAAGATATATGATCTGAATCGGTGAAATGTTTTCTGTGGATATGAAAACAAGGTACACTTAAATGTGGTTGTGTGAACTCACACATTCTGGCGAACTGACTTTTTGAAATTTTGGTTTTTATTTAGCTTTCTGGGTACATTTTGTTTGGATTTATTAGCCTAATTTTTTGGCTGTTGAAGGTGTCCAATAATTTAATAATTTGAGGTCAAATTTGTAAGTTAAATCTTGGGCTTACATATTTTACTTGAAAACCATAGCATCAAAGTCATGGACCGGTTCTTCATTTTTATAATGAATGCCCTCTCGCCTTGTAACAGGGGAGCTCAATAATAGAATTTCAACTGACTATTGGAGTTTTGCTCGTGATAAATAAATTCTGTACTATAATTAGAGTTATTACTAGGGATATATGAAATGAACAATATTTTTGGATTCTATGATTAGTTATAGCTTTGGTTGCAGTTGCAAAGGTCTCCGTAGTGTAGTTATATCAGGATAGTGGTTTCTGTATAAAGCCATTTTAAACTGCGAACTGATGTTTGTACATACAAGAAATATTATTAAGTCAAAGGTTCCTCTTATGGTTTTTCTTATTAATAATCACAACCTATTTGCTTAAGAGCTGTTATTGTCTGTATTTTTGGGTGATTATCATAACATTTAATCCTGCAAGTCTCATTTTGGTAGTGGACTGTGGTTAACTGTAGATAATCAGATCTGTAAAGACGCTTTGGAATTGTCAAACCTGAAAATGACATTTGAAAGTACAATGCATGTGACTGGGAATACATTTGTACCCTATGGTTTATGTTTGATTAATTGTTTTACTATGGGGAGGGTATCGTTTTTTACAGCTATTAAAATGAATCAATTTGTTGTGAATTTGCATAAATATACAACTTACCAGTAGCTTTTTATTGAATATAAAGTAGTATTTTAAATTTTATTCACTTGGAAGAAGTGGTAAAATGAGTTGCACATTGACAGGTAGATGTGATAGATTTTTAGGGGTAAAAGAAACCTTTGTAAATTTATTTTGACTTGATTGGCATTTGTGGACTGCTCTATACAGCATTGTGAAAAGAAATGCTTACTTGTACAATTGAGCACAGTTTTACTTTTACTTGCCCAACCTGTTTATGATGGTGACTTTGCTTTTTCTACATCAGAAGTATTTGGCACATTGTCAATCAATATTTCATATTATAGTACTTTTCCCTTCTATCCAACATTGGATCTCCTCTCCTCTCCTAGCTTAAGGCTCTTTGTTAAAAATCAGTTTTCATGGTCAAGTGCCATTAAATGGTATTGTGTCTGATTAAAAGTATTTCTCAAACTTTTGGAGGGACCACATTATAATTTTGCTAGTTACAAGGTGAAGTATGTTTTGGAAGGATATAAGCCAAAGAGTAGTAGAGCATTCCTGGATAAAAGAGGTAAAAAAGGGGGGATCTACTGTCTTAAAATACCATGACAATTGAATTCTTGTGTTTTCATTTTCTTTGAAAGAGGACATTGTTGTGTTTGGTTTGGAGGTAGTATTGCAGTTTTAGTGTTGTACTTTGATCAGTTACCATTGTGTGAACATCTTTTAACAATACATTTGACTTTTGAAATTGATTCTTCTGTTTTGTTTGAGTTTTGTCTTATTTAATATTTTGATGTAGCATAAAACCCACTAATTTTGCAATGAATCACAGTTTCAAAGATCAAACTGCACATGCACACACAAAGCAGTTGTCATTTGCTGTTTTAAAATTTCCAACTCCTCTGGACATACTTGGGCTAAGTGACAAGGATTTTTTAAAACTGTGCCAATGGTGATTTATATTTCCCTTTTTTTCAAAATCCGGGTTGTGGCAGTATGCAGTTTTAATCTATAGACTGATCCATTCCTGTTATCCTTTAAAACATATATGTATTACCTTTCCTTTCATCTGAACATGCTGAGCAGTCGTTACGTATAGAGGCTTGTTAGTTGTTTTATCTTGCCCTTCAAACTCTACAGTAAATGTCAAATATACAAAATGTTGAAATACCCCTGAAAAATGTAACCTGATAATGCATGACTTTGTATCTTAAAGTTTGCACTTGATTTTATTGAGACTGTGTTATGTGGAGCACTGTAGGCTGCTAATTGTGTAGTTTTTTTTAAAATTAGTAATTATTAACTGTTTGACTTTAGAATTTTTCTCTATTTATCTAACCATGTGTTTGGAATTGTTGTCCACCTCTCTAGCCAATCATAGCCATTTGCAAGGACTGTTCCGATAGACTCACTCCCATGGCTTTCAGTGCCAATATTTTGGTATACAATTTGTGATAACTTTCCATGAAGTATTGAATACTATTCAACACTAGAATGTAGACTAATCAACAGAAACATCATCTAAGAAGCACGAGAAAAGAAATGTTATGCTATGTCACAAGTGTATCAATTATCAGATCAGTCGTATGTATTTCTTTTGTTGATTGGTCAACTTATTGCTCTTTTTCCACCTTTTATGGCAAAACATCAATCAAAACAAAAGTTATAACAGTACCCCAAAACCTGAAATTTGCATACTACGTGTTTGCCTTCCTAGTTTCTTTTTGTTTTTGTTTTAACTTGTAGTAGTTGTAGGATGATTTCAAAATCTCTCATGATTCTGTTTGGGCAGATCGATCTAGGTCTTTTTTAATCTTTGCTGATTTACATTTATCCAAGCAATTTAGTAACCTTTACCAACTTTTCTTCTTTTTTAACACTTTAAAATATCCTAGTTGTGTGTTTCCACCAGTCATGATTCTCCTCAGGCTGTTCTTTGTTTTTGCTGTAAAGTGGTATAATTTTATTAAGCTTTTCTGTGTTCCTTCTTTATCTTGGGATTATGCATATCATTGTACTGCCTTGTGAGTTAGTATGTTAGCCCAATTTTCTTTCCCTGCATTTTGAAAATTAGTTTCTTTGCAAGACTGCTCCATATCTGATAACTTATGTTTATGAACACTGAAACTAACTATACATTTCCCTAAATTGAATTTTCTGTTCTAGATACTTGTAAACTTACTGGTACAATATGCTCAGTTCATCTGTCTCCATTTATTGTACAATTAATTAGCCTACCTCCTGCCATTTAAGAGCTCAAGGAAAATAGGAGCATCACTCTTATAGCCTTTTATGATTTTTGAAAGCAGTGCAGTTATATACAAAATAAAGAGGAAGGATTTTAGATATTTGTCTAAATTTTTCTAATTGCATTTAGTTTCAGAAAACATTTTCAGACTCAGAAATCTTGGCACTAACTTAAATTGTCGCTTTGGTTAAAAACATCGCTTTTCTTGGTTATATTTCCCTCAAATTTAGTGTTCTAGGAATGTTTTGCTCTTTCGGTCAAATGTGTCTAACAGCTATTTTTCATGCTCGTGGCAGTATTTTCCCTTGTTAACTGTACACTTGTAAATGAATTAATTAATTGACATTGCCATATTACTGATTCTCTTGAAGAAGTTCTTCTAGCTTTTCCGTCCGTTCCCATAATCCAGATTCACTCATCTCATTTACAAATGAACCTTTTCTTCTGGCTCAAACTTGGCACCTGACTTGCTTGTCCTCTTTCTGCCACTTGTGTGGGAACATATATTGGTGGTTTAAAAGAGTGTTGGTCTTTATCACTCTATCAAAATAATTGATTTATCAGATAACTACCTATAATATAAAGAAGTTTTAAATATTTTATATTTGTTACATGTGATATTAGCAATTGTCCATTTTCTACACCAGCACCCCCTAAGGATTGAATCTTTATGCTCATGTGTTTTAGTGTGTGGCATTAATGAAATTGCCTAATCATTGTCAAATTTTTAAATAGCAGAATATCTAGGTTGGTGTGACAGCTTTTCTAAAGCAGCCATTTATGAATCAGTGTGCAGTTGTAATTCTTAGTAAATTAGACATCTTAATGTTGCTTTTGCAGCTGTATCAGATTACATAGGCTCAAATAATCAGTACTGTCATTTTTTTCTTATATGCACATTATGGAAGAAAAAAGAAAAGAAACTTGACAGGTGGGGACTCACTGGTTCATTGAGGGGCCTAATAGGTTGTTGCTTGTGATGTGACATGACTGACTATAGGAGTGACTTACCAGGGACGAAATTGAATCTTTGAGAGTTATGTGCTTTGCTTTGTACTTTTTTTCCATACTTTACTCAGTATATTTATTCTTAGATGTTAAATTTCTATTTGTACATTTCTTCCTCTTTCCGGTCTCAAATACCATCATTTTTTTTCTCCAAAAAGATAGTCAGCCGATGATGTCTGATTGATTTGGCTTGATTTCAACTAAAGTTCCTACGCAGGACTTAGTTGACCATCTCACAGCGATCATCGATCATGTTAACGAATTTGATTAAAAATGTAATGCACTATGGGCAAAATTTGTGAATTTTTACCAATTTAGAGTGTACAAGATTTCTGATTTTAGTGTATGACTGCACATTTCATTAGTAAATTTGTAATTTTACAATGTGTGCAAAATTTGTGTGAATCTTGTATTTCTTATTCTTGTACAGGGTGCTTTGTGTGAGAGCACATACTTTTTCCTCTGAACAAGCACAACCTTTTGTTTTCAATGAAATTCATTAAGACTTCTCCTACACCTTGCTCTGATTTGGCTCTGGTGAGGACTAGAGTTATACATACATAGCCTATAGGAAAGCAGTTCATTCTCAGCAGCTACTTAATTAGTACAAATCATGTCTTAAATTTTGTTTCTATTGTTCTTTATTTGAACTGTTGGTTGTAAAATTATCGAAATGTTCCTTTTACCAAGGTTATTACAACATCTGTTATAGAAAAGTAATGTGAATCATACTATGGACCAGTTTATTTTAATTCTAGTTTTCCCTCTCTTGTTGGTGGTAAGCCCTCAATGTAAGGTAAGGGGCATGGGTAAGGAGGAATTGAGTTCACTGTGCTATAGCTACAATATTAGGTAAAATTTAGAGAAAAGAGAGATATATATTGCTATTATCAGCTTTAATCTCATGTGTAGTTTCTGCTGTTGAACATTTATATGTGTTAGAATTTATTTTGTCTCACTGTAATATCTGGTGGGTGGCCCTGGGAGCAAGTTAAAACATTAAACCTTATTTGTAAAAGATGATATGGTTATTATAATTAACTCACTTAACTATCTTGAAAGTACATATTAAAGAAGTGTTAGAGTCTATTTTGCTTGTATCCATCTCCTAGTCAGTAGAATGGGGAAAATGTGTTGTACAACAGAGCAAAAATAAAAAAAACGAATCTGGAAGAAATGTTTCATGTATTTGCATCACCCACCCATTTTCTTGAACCCTAGCCATGAGCCAAAGAGCGGCGACATCAACTGCAAGCAGGAGGGCTTCTGACTCCTTGTTCATACTAAACTGGCCCAGTCCAGCAATGAGCGGTCTTGTTCTGGACTTGCTTAGCTTGGCCCGCTTCCGGATCGAGAAGGAGATTGTCTTCCGGTTGACAAGAAAACCTTGTCGCCCCGCCGCATCTCTGTGCTGTGCGAGCGAGGCTTCAGGAGTGATGGTGGATCTGGAGTGACGAACTTGAGTTGAGACTGTTGCATTGCACTGGCGCGGCAGGGCCTCAGCTCCCCCATCCCCCACCATTCAAATCCCGGCCCGGTAGTGGGTGAGTAGGACACTGGACGGGAGGCTGTGCGGCAGCGGCAGGCGTCTGCTGGTGGGGCGCGGCGGGGCGCGGCGGGGCGCGGCGGGGCGGCCGTCAGCTGCAGCGCGGCTCCTCGCGGCTCCGCGGTGGCGTTGTCTCTCAGAATGGTCGCCGGCGCGGCCCGAGCAGCCCGAGCCCGCCTCATCACCTGCTGCGCCGCCGTCGCCGCCGCCCGCCGTGCCGATCGCGTCGCCGCCGCCGTACGCATGGCGCACCCCGGCCGCGCCTAGCCGACCCCGACCCCCCGCGAGTGCGAGTGGAGGGCTTCACACCCCTGGCCGGCTCCCGCGGCCCCGGCGCCCCCGCGACGCCGCCACCGGCACCGGCCCGAGCGGCCCGGAGGAGCACCGCGACCGAGTGCGGGGCCCATGAGCGCCTCTCCGCGCCGCCACCCCTGGAAGGGATGTCCGTGACGGGTGAGTCCACGACGAGCAGCCCCCTGCAAGCTGTGCAAGCTGCAAGGGCGGCGCGGCGTTGAGTCTGCGCGCGAGGCACGTACCCGCAGTTAGAAAGTGTTCATCAACGTCTAGCCGGAGCGGCGTGACCCAAGTATGGCGCGCCCCAAAACGCGGACGGATGGACGGGACGGGAGCTGCTCTGCTGGCCGGCGCACATGACGCCCATGCGCGCTATCACTTGCTCGGCCAAATGGGGCCGGGCCGGGTCGGACGAAGCCCTCGCGGACTGCTCTGGCACCGGGCAGGAGGGGACCGCGGGCGAGCCCGGACGGGGCAGACAGGGCAGGGCGGGGCTGCTGGCCCTTCAAAAACCATTCCACTCTCTTCCTCTCGGTCGCCCGTCGGCGGCGCGACGGGGCCTCAGCAGCACCAGCTGCAGCCAGCTGCAGGCCAGCTGGACCCACAGCTGCCATAGCGACGGGCAGCGCCACCTGCTCAGGTCAGGGGGGGCTTTGCAAAGTCCAGGTCGCGTGCTGTCATGGGTTTGGTGTGTTAAATGAGAAACGCGCCCGTGTTGACGGGTGTGTTTCGGGGTAGCCAGGAGGTTTCCGCTTCGGACCGTGCGGGGTGCGGGTGAGCCTTTTGCAGGGTGCGTCACGGCCCCGGGAGGGGGAGGGGCTGGGTGAAAGGGCGCCTCTGGCCGCGCAACGCGCGCCGCCGCCAATCTCGATCTGTCGACAATAAATGAATATCTCGTCACGGCGACAGG